>NW_011495081.1:894652-960250 GCF_000754665.1 Bison bison bison | reverse complement strand
ATTTCATGGCTGCAATCACCATCTGCAGTGATTTTGGAGACCAGAAAAATAAAGTCAGCCACTGTTTCCACTGTTTCCCCATCTATTTGCCATGAAGTGATGGGACCAGATACCATGATCTTAGTTTTCTGAATGTTGAGCTTTAAGCCAACTTTTTCACTCTCCTCTTTCACTTTCATCAAGAGGCTCTTTAGCTCTTCTTCACTTTCTGCCATAAGGGTGATGTCATCTGCATATCTGAGGTTATTGATATTACTCCCGGCAATCTTGATTCCAGCTTGTGCTTCATTCAGGCCAGCATTTCTCATGATGTATTCTGCATATAAGTTAAATAGGCAGGGTGACAATATACAGTCTTGACGTATTCCTTTTCCTATTTGGAACCAGTCTGTTGTTCCATGTCCAGCTCTAACTATTGCTTCCTGACCTGCATACAAATTTCTCAAGAGGCAGGTCAGGTGGTCTGGTATTCCCATCTCTTTCAGAATTTTCCACAGTTTATTGTGATCCACACAGTCAAAGGCTTTGGCATAGTCAGTAAAGCAGAAATAGATGTTTTTCTGGAACTCTCTTGCTTTTTCGATGATCCAGCAGATGTTGGCAATTTGATCTCTGGTTCCTCTGCCTTTTCTAAAACCAGCTTGAACATCTGGAAGTTCATGGTTCACGTATTGCTAAAGCCTGGCTTGGAGAATTTTGAGCATTACTTTACTAGCGTGTGAGATGAGTGCAATTTTGCGGTAGTTTGAGCATTCTTTGGCATTGCCTTTCTTTGGGATTGGAATGACAACTGACCTTTTCCAGTCCTGTATATCTTGGCTTGTATTTTGAGTGTTTATTTGTCAATTTATTTGTGTATTTCTATTACATTTTGCTTTCTATGCTTTGAAAGTTGGTGGAAAGGTATATAGAAATTGACTATTATACTGACCTGGTAGGTTGTTTATCAGTATAAAGTCTCTCTCTTTCCCTCTCAACTATATATTAAATTCTAGTTTGCCTAATATGAGTATGATGACATCTGATTTTATTGTTACTCTTCCCTTGACATAGATAGTTTTATTCCTGAATTGAGCTCTGACAA
Source organism: Bison bison bison (assembly GCF_000754665.1). Taxonomy (NCBI): domain Eukaryota; kingdom Metazoa; phylum Chordata; class Mammalia; order Artiodactyla; family Bovidae; genus Bison; species Bison bison. Next base: position 959,166 of record NW_011495081.1, on the reverse strand, counting down.
AATAAAAATTCAACAGTTGACCTAATTTGCTTCTTGGAATCTAAGTTTATCTTTATAGATAATCAATACTACAGATAAATCATTGTTCATTATTACAGATACTTCATTATTTGAAACAACTGACAACCATTCTGATCTAATTCTTAACAACCGAAAAGCTAGGCTGAAAAAAGTATCACTTTGGATCAAATATTATATATTCTCTTTAAAAAACCTTAATGTGACAGAATTGAAGGTTTGATTTTTGTGTATGTATGATATTTGAAAATAAAATATTTGGGCAAAAAATAAATCAAGAAACAAAGTCTTAAAAGTATTTTGTATAATTAGAAAGTAAAATCTAATTTCTAATTTGAAGCACAAATTTGCAAGCCTAAATTTATATAGAATTTAATATCATATATATTGCATACATATTATTTTTATAGATACATGCAATGACATTACATTTCTTTAAACAAAATATCAATATTTTATTAATTTAAACTTATAAAGCTCATTATTAATTGACAGCTATGAGTCCACAGGCATTATGGTATGAGTTATAGAAGGAAAAATCAAATATCAAGTGAAAACTGACATTCCTGGCAATTAGCATATTCTGCTTCTATAATTAATACTATGGTTCCCCCAAATTACTTGCTTAGGTTTGCTTTCATCTTGGGCATAAAATACTTTACAAGCAAATAAATGTAAGGAATCAGAGCTAGAAGAAAGCCTTGAGATATCTAGTTCAAGTGTTTTATTACCCAACTGAAGAAACTATAGCTCAGAGGGTTTAAAGAACAATGAAAAAGATCATTCCCATTTATGGGGCACTTGTCATGTGTCAGGCAGCTAATCTACAGTGACAGTGAAACAGCAACTATTCTCATTCTCATTTTACCAATGAAGACACTGAGACTCAAAAAAAGAAAAGGAGATGGAGCAGAGAGAAGAGGAGATGAAAGAATGGAAAGAATAAAAAACTTGCTCACAGTCATGTAATTTCCAAGTGACCCTACCAGCCAGACTATGAACTAGGGGCTAGTTCTTCCCCCTATACATTGTCTCTTCTCATGTTACTCGCATCTGTAAACACACTGTAAGGCAAGCAACACATCCTAATGGAGTGATACAGTTACTCCACCAGTGGAGTCTGTCACATCTGAGTTTAAATTCTACCCATTAACTTAATTGGGCTTCCCTGGAGGCTCAGCAGTAAAGAATCCACCTGTAAGGCAGGAGACACAGGAGACGCGGGTTTGATCCCTGGGTTGGGAAGATCGACGAGGGATTTAACCAAGATCCTAGGGCAGGGCATGGCAACCCACTCCAGAATTCTTGTCTGGAGAATCCCATGGACAGAGGAGCCTGGCCGGCTACAGTCCATAGGGTTGCAGCGTGGGACACGACTGAAGCAACTTTGCACGCATGCAACTTAATTACCTTGATTGTCTTATCGATAAACTTGGGATACTACTGTCACAGAATTGTGATGTAAAACAAAATAGTAAAGGAGGAGAGTCTAGCCGAGCTCAATGCCTTGGCTCTGTTGAGTTCTCAAATAATAAAAGATCGCTGCTCAAACAACTCTGTAATAAAAATTTTGTACCCAAATTAGGGGACCAAAATTTAAGTTTGAGGATAGAAATAAAGGTATTTTCTGACATTCAAGGTTTTGAGATGTTTACTTTCCAGGTAGCAAAATAAGAAAATAAGACAGAAGAAACAAAGGATCCAAAAAGTATTGTCCAACTGAAAAAATAAAAAGTGAAGGAATTGCCACAGTGCTGGTCAAAGCAGTGTATGCAATTGAGCACAAGCCCAGAGGGTAACTTATTGAGACTGGAGTAGACAGTGGTTCAGGGAGGATACCTCTCAGAAGAAAGTGAGTACAATATTTGATGTTTTTAATGCATTTAGAGAGAATTTAGAGTTACGGCAGGAAGTTCGGGATAAATCAAGGCAAGTATATGTAGACAATTAAGCAAAAAAAAAAAAAAGTTATTATTAGCTTCACGAAAATATAAAGGTTGTATAAGAAAGAAAGCCACCACAGTACACATCATGCCTTAGATATGAGCATAGTTCTGTAGATAAACGATGTGAACACCAATTATTCATATGCTAATGCTGCCAGTACAAGTGCTTTGGAAGGAGAAATAACAGTCTGCTTTTACCTCGAGATGGTTGGGGAAGTGTGAGGGTGCAGGACACTGCAGGAATAAAGTACGGAGTTCCTGTCTTTTAGTATGGGAAGGCAATCACTTCCCAAAGCTGGAAAACCCAAGAATGGCAGCAGTAGCATGCAATTTAGAAATAGGGTAGAACAGAAAACAATGATTAAACTGCTAAAAAGCACTACCTCAGGGATATGGAAAGCAAGAATGGGCAATGTGCAAAGAGCTGGTATTTATCATAAATCTCTTGATTCTCTTGTGCCTTTTAAGTTGTGTACATGTAATATGACACTGTGATAAAATAAATGTTGCAGGGAAAATCCCAAAGAACTGAAAAGGTAGGGGGGAAAGCAATCCCAAGTAGGCAGAACTAGGTTTGTTAATTTCTACTAGGATTTTGTAACTATATACTTTGCTTCTCTATAGTTATACAATGAATTCCAACTTCCTAGGTCCCTTCTTTCATTTTATTGACAATTATCCAACCAAAGTTGATATAAAAAATGCTAAAGTATGTAAAGAAACTGCAGACTGATATGCCCGTGTTATTTTCTTACTAAGGAGTGAAGTAAGAAAAGTGGACTTACCTAAATTAGTGAGAAGGTAAGCAATTTTTTCATAAGCCTGTAATAAGAGAAAACAGTTAATGTTATTTTCTTTTAGAAAATACTGTTATTTAGGCTATTCAATGAAACATCTAAAGTTATTCTACAAAGTGGAATGACTTCTTTCAATTAAGAAGAAGCACGTTTTAAATCTTACTATGTGGTACATTATATACATGAACACACAAAATGTAATAAAACACATTGTAAATGTGGCTATATACAGACATGATTTCTGCAATAACCTTTCTGCTAGCTGTCTTTATTTTCACTTTATAAGTCAAACAAAAGAGACTTGTATATACCCCAAAGAGTTTCAGCTAGTTAATGTCTGACCTGGGATTTGATAACCAAATTATATTTGCTTTTTTCCTACACTGGAAGGTTTAGTGGAACTATGTCTTCTTTACTATTGATAAACAATTTTCCTAACTATGACAAAGACAGCGAACAAAGTTGCATTCCCAAAAAACAAAGCTGTTTGGTGGTTATTTAAAACAAGATTGACTTTGTTTCCCAAAACAAAGTTGGTTTGGTGCTTATTTAAAATAAGATTCACTAATCAAATCTGTTGAATCTGTAGTTACGTGAACATTTTTATAACATTTTTTTATAATCTGTCAGAATATTTTTTTATATTTTTTATATTCTCCTTGTCCCACCTTACTCTGTTCACAACTCATACAGACTCAAGGGAAAAAAAAAACATATTTCACAATATTACAAGTAAATACAGCTGGAAGCATATATTTACTACAGATAGAAGGGTGATATATATGTGCATGTAAATATAATTACATAACTTCAAAGTTAAACAAATTATTTTTTAGACTATAAATTCAAGTAACCCTGCCTATCAGCATGCAAAATCAAAAAGGTATATGGACACATTAAAACTTGTTCACCTTCCCTGGCTGTTCATTCAATAGAACTAATGTGATTATTCATCTTAACCATGATTCAAACTATCTCTTCCTAATATCTGAAGCGGTGTCTTCAGACAGAAAGATTATATTGAGTACAAAAGTTTCATTCTACTCCTGGTGCAGTTTTTTTAAAAACTATACACACAAGTTATCATTTTCAAATTTTGGAATTAGATAAGTTTGAATCTGTGAGCACCAAAGTTTTCCTGACTTTACTCTTTTCCATGCCCCGTTTATCAACTAAGATGATTAGAGAAGGGTCTCCAAAGAGTATGATAAGAAAGCCTTATCAATCAGCAAATAGTCCATGAGTAGCTACTGGGCTTCAAGCACTGAATTTAGTGCCCTCATGGAGACTGCGAAAATTTTACTTAAGTAACTGCCATTTAGAGTATCTGGCTGGTGCCAAACAGTGTTTTCCATTGGGCTGCACAGAAAGTTCGTTCATGTTTTTCTGTAAGATGTTATGGATACTGGAACGAACTTTTTGGCCAATCCAGTGTATATTATTTATGTTTGTCCTTACAAAAATATTATCAAATAGATGTTACGATTTTATGGAGCAGGAAACTGAGGTTTAGAATGTTAAGTACCTAGCCTGAGATAATACTTCTAAGCAAGAAGCAAAGTCAGTATTTGGTTTAAAGACTCTCTTGTAGCATCTGTGCTAGGCCTTGTCTCATAAACAATTTCAGACTTTATCTTAGGACTTAGCACATAGACCTGCCCATAAGCCCAGGATGGCAATATCTAGAGCTGATGCCCCAAGGGACTATAATAATCTAATAATCTTTGAAGGAATTTTACCAGTCAGAAAAGCCACTGTGCCACCCCTGGAAATACCACTTTTGGAAGGGCATCTAGAGTAGTGGAGAGCCTATACCATCCGAGGCCCAAATGCTACAGCCTACTGGCACTGTCATGATGATAAACTACAAAACAGTCCTTGCAGTGTGACTCATTAACTCACCCACAAAGTGTACGAGGAAACCATAATTTAAATATAACCAACTAGATGGTATATGACAGCAACCTTGACAGGGGAAGTTGTGTGTGTGTGTGTGTGTGTGTGTGTGTGTGTGTGTTGGAATGGAGATATAATTGAGGGAGGAGAAAATAAAGGGATTCAGGGTCAGTTGTTCTGCTTACTACATTATATACAGGTAGTGACTGTATGGGGGCTTCCCAGGTGTTGTGGTGGTAAAGAATCCACCTGCTAATACAGGAGAAGCAAAAGACACCTCCAAGGTTCAATCTCTAGGTCGGGAAGATACCCTGGAGTAGGAAATAGAAACCCACTCCAGTATTCTTGCCAGGGAAATCCCATGGACAGAGGAGCCTGGTGAGATGCAATCCATGGGGTCACAGAGTTGGATAGGAAGAAGAATTTATGAAAGAGTGTATGTATACATTATATGAATCTGCATCATTATACATATATATATATATATGCAATATATGTGTGTCTTTAAAATACATATATAAATAAAATAAATTTTAAAAATACACAAAATACCACATAGTGAACCCAAGCTTTAAAAATCATTCATGAGTCCATTTCAATAAGCCAATATTCTCTTAGTCATGTACATTGGGTTAAAAGTATTTATTAGAAATTTCTAATGAGTCAGGTACTATCCAGGGAAACAAATGACAGTGAATCAAATATAGTCTCTATCATTATGGAATTTAAATTCTGGTTCTCAGAGACATATGACAAAGAAATATGTACTTGGCAGGAGATGCCAAGTACTAAGAGGAGAGATGAAGCAGGCTGATGGGTAGAGAGCAGTAGAGTGCTACGTAGAAGCTGGTCAGGGAAACCTCTAAGAGAGGGAGACATCTGAGCAGAGAGCTACTTGGAGTAAGGGAGCCAAACAGAGATGGGGCTAAGTATCTGGGAGACATGGAAACAATGAGTGCAAATGCCTGAGCCGGCCATGCACTTGGTGTGTCTCCTGAAGGTGGAGGAATAAGAGCGATGGGGTGGAGGTGCAAAGGAAGTAACAGGCGAATCAGAGAGATCTCAGAGGGAAATACTTTTTTGGTGTCTCATAGGCTGTGGTGAGGACTTCAGAATGCATTCTGAGCTGAAAAAGTCATCATCTCCCCAAATAATGCTTTGAGTTGTCATGGGAAATCCATTGGGAAAAAGTGGCAAAGGCATTTGCTGTCAAGGGGCAAAATCCAGGAGTCCTACATTTGCTTTAATGCTCTTCATCTCCAAGTCAGATGCTCACAATCTAACTTTCATTGTAAAAAGGAGCTCCAAATGGCAAATGCAGAAACAAAAAGAGTCCTCACTTTTCCAGGAATTCTCCTTTTTGAATTTCTAGAAATCGTTGCCATACACATGAACAAACTAAACAAATACATTTTAAAAAGCCAATCTTCTTATTAAGAGTCTTTTGTTATTGTTTCCTTTTGAGGTCAAGGCCTTTTTGCATTGTAATTATCAGTTAAGGAAACTTGGGTACATTTTGAGGTCTTTGGGGATCAGGCCCATGGAAGAAACATAGAAATGCATGCTCTGGACTCTAGAGACAGAAGGGGATTAATATGTGGAAGAGTCCAATACTACAAAGCTACAGTCATCAAGACAATATGGTACTGTCACAAAAACAGAAATATAGACCAATGGAACAAGATAGAGAGCCCAGAGATAAAACCCACACCCTATAGGTACCTGATTTTTGACAAAGGAGGCAAAAATATACAATAGGGCAAAGATAAGCCTCTTCAATAAGTGGTGCTGGGAAAAACAGAGAGCTATGTGCAAAAGAATGAAATTAGAACACTTGCTAATGCCATACACAAGGATAAAGTCAAAATGAATTAAAAACCTACTTTCAAGACCAGAAACTATAAAACTCTTAGAAGAAAACATAGGCAGAATACTCAATGACATAAATCAAAGCAAGATCTATGACCCACCTCCTAGAGTAATGGAAATAAAAACAAAAATAGATAAGTGGAACCTAATTAAACTTAAAGCTTTTGCACAGCAAAGGAAACTACAAACAAGGTGAAAAGATAACCCTCAGAATAAGAGAAAATAATAGCAAAGGAAACAGCTGACAGATAATTAATTTCCAAAATATACAAGCAGCTCATACAAATTAATATCAGAAAAAACAACCCAATCAAAAAGTGGGAAAAAGACCTACACAGACATTTCTCCAAAGACGTACAGATGGCTAACAAACACATGAAAAGATGCTCAACATCTCTCATTATCAGAGAACTGCAAATCAAAACCACAATAAGATATTACCTCACACCAGTCAGAATGGCCCTCATCAAAAAATCTACAAACAACAAATGATGCAGAGGGTGTGGAGAAAAAAGAACCCTCTTGCACTGCTGGTGGGAAAGTAAATTGATACAGCCACTATGGAAGACAGTATGGAGAATCCTTAAAAAACTAAAAATAAAACCACCATATGACCCAGCAATCCGACTCCTGGGCATATACCCTGAGGAAACCAAAATTGAAAAAGATACATGTACCCCAATGTTCAATGCAGCACTATTTACAATAGCTAGAACATGGAAGCAACCTAGATGTCCACTACAGATGACTGGATAAAGAAGCAGTGGTACATACACACAATGGAATGTTACTCAGCCATAAAAACGAATGGATTTTAGTCAGTTCTAATGAGATGGATGAACTTAGAGCCTATTAGATAGAGTGAAGTCAGAAAGAGAAATATCATATACTGACGTATATATATGGAATCTAGAAAGATGCTACTGATGAATTTATTTTCAGGGCAGCAATGGAGAAACAGACAGAGAACAGACCTAAAGACATGGGGGGAGATGGAGGGGATGTTTGGGAGGGAGGGGACACGGGTGTACCTGTGGCTGATTCTTGATGTATGACAGAAAACCACAAAATTCTGTAAAGCAAATACCCTTCAATCAAAAAAATAAAGTGGCAAAATATAAATAAATACTGTGGATGAGTCCAGAACCAGCATGGAGTACTTACAACAGCCCAGTATATTCAAGGGTTTTCTTTCTTTTTTTTTTTTTTTGGTTAAAGCATGCTCTATGCATGGCACATGGATTCTAAAATGAGAGGAGGAAAATCAAAAGGAATTCATCCTTTTATTGGCAATGCTGAAATAGTTTAATTGGCTTAATTCCAGCTATTTCAAACTGTAAGAGTACTTCTGCTGTGATGTTTCTATTTTTTTCTTCAAAATTATGCATTAATCATGAGACCAGACAGCTGTCATGCTATTGCAATCTATTCTTAAACTAATTAAGAATTAATTAATTAAGAATTAAGATAAATTAAGAATTAAGAATCTTGTTGTCAAGCAACAAGAACATACATTTAAAAAATAATGGCATTTTAAATTTTTATTAAAAACTTTTTGGAAATATTTCCTGATGATGGCTAAGCATGCTATTTATGGTATCTTCAATAGCATATTTTCAGGGTCAGTAAAATAAAAAAGAAAAAGGATGATGGGATTTATAAAAATAAAGTCCTGGTTTTAAATTCTGGCTTTGAAGTTTTTTTAGCTGTCCTCCTGATAAAAGATGTTAAAGATAATAACTTGAAATTTTAGCTACTGTTAAATTATTTGTATTCTGTATTTGGAATATGTGATTTATGATTTTGGCTGTGTATCAAAATTAGCTTATATCCCTTAAATCACTGATTTTGTAATGCTATTTTGGGGAATGACTGGATCAGAATCACTTGGAGAGCATTACGGGTTATTTTTTGTTTTAAATACAGACTTCATAGTCCTACAAAGAAGATTCTGAATGAGACTCAGGGATCTATAGTTTTTCAAAAGTGTTTCAGGTGATTTGATGAATAAAAAACAGGAAACAATCCTTTAAGTTACTTTTATGATCTGTAAAACTGGCCTGTCATCAAATTTTTATTATCTTGACCCATATCTCTCTCCCAAATTGAACATTTCTTTAGGAATGGCTTGATCCACCTATTTTAAAAGCTTAGAGAATGTGTATACTTTGATCATTAATTTGAATTAAAATAACAAGGGCAGAAAACCTGAAAGGCACTGAAAATATAATTCTAATAACAAAAATAATTTTGAGCAAATGTAATATTCAAAATGCTAGGATATTTGAAGAATAAAATATTTTAAATGTCTTCGAAAATATATTCTAAATGTCTTTTAGTCATTCGGCAAGACCTGGAGATACAAACACGAGGAAGCTACAGTCCCAGTTCTTGAGGAGTTGATACCCTGATAGGGGGAGAAAAGGCATGTCCCAAAAAGTAACAGAAGAATAGTCACAAAAGACTGTTCGATTCTACCAGGAGAATCTGATAAAAATGGAGAACAGACCTGCCAAAGTACCTATGAGAAGAGACACAAAAGATTATTTCATTTCATATGTGGAACTGAGAAAAATTTTAAGAAGGAAGTGATCCTTAACTGGAATTGTCAAAGATGAAGAGATATTCTCCAAGGAGATAAAAGGAAATAAAGGCCAACAGAGGAAGCACTGTGAACCCGGAAATGGGTGCGAAACAGCAGAATGCCAGGGAGCAAGCACAAGTGAGTCTGTAGGCTGCAATGCAGGGTGTGATAGACAGGGAGGGGAGGGGACACACCACTAATGAGGAGAGAAGGGAAAACCGATTTTAATAATGGAAACCCTCCTTGCCATTGATATCAGAGGCAGTGGGAACCTGTTAGACAGATTCGAGTACAAAATTACAATGATCAAATTTGCAATTTAGAAAGGCGATTGCAACAGTGGAGTGAAAGGGAGATGGGAAGAGGTGAAAATACAGACAGGAAGATTAATCAGGCTGAAGCAACAGTCCAAGTTAAAAATGCTAAGTAGCTGGCTGAACTAAGGAAGCAGAAGCGAGCCTGAGGAGCAGGGAATGAATAGGAGATATGTTATCGAAGCACAATTCTCGTTAGTCACCGACATGATGAAGGAGACAAAAGTAATGCATGAATAATGACTTAAGGTTTCAGTCTGTGTCCATTAAATATGAAAAGTTCCAATTAAACATATTTGGCTGATTTAAACTATTTTCCATGCACTTATTTTGTAATTTCATGTATATGACATATAGCCAAAAAACATATTAGATTAATAGAGTATTTTGACCGAGTCCAAATCCCTAATTTGGGGAATATAGTTTCACGAAGTCAAGTTGTTAAGGAACAAAAAGTACATTTCCATGAGCTGTATATTTAGTGTTGGTCTGAAAATAGCAAAAGGTAGCATTTGGTATTCCAGGTGAATCCTTTTGGCGGTATGTTTTTTTAAAGGGTCTGATATTTTGATATCAATTGATATTCATCCATCCTTATTTGATTAAGCTTTTAAATTAATCCCGTGTGTTCATGTGTTTGGTAGGACTGTTTGATAATCTGTGAAGTGTCTTAACATCCTGAGAAGGAAGGAAATGCATGAATTCGGAAGGAATTTTTTATATGGATTGAATCTGAGAAATGTAACATTCCCTTCACATTTGTTGAGTAGACTGCATAGTTCTTCAGTTCGGTCACTCAGTTGTCTCTGACTCTTTGCAACCCCTGGACTGCAGCATGCCAGGCTTCCCTGTCCATCACCAACTCCTGGAGCTTGCTCAGACTCATGTCCATTGAGTCGGTAATGCCATCCAATTATCTCATCCTCTGTCACATAGTTCTTGCTTGATGCTAAATCCAATTTAAAATTTTCTCCTGAGTTAGTTGCAACGGCAAAGTACAAGTTCTATGGCCTATTTCACTTCCAAGAATCCCTGTCTTTATGCCAAATGTTCAACAAGTAGCAATAAACATTTAAAAAAGAAAAGTCAGCTGTTTTCTCCTGGGAACTATGGATGCTTGTACTTAGCTCTAGGTATTTACACAGGCTTTTGTATTTAAAGAAGTAGAGCTAGTGGGAGCCTGATGGGTTACTGTCCATTGAACACAACTGAGCACAGGCATGCACGCACACACACACACACACAGTGGGATTTTAAGAATCTCAAAGGATAGTTTCTGTAATAAGAATAGTACTGTCTTCACCTGTCTCTAGAGGTCTTCTTATCTGTAAAATGCAAGTACTTTGGAAGGGAGAATACGTTAAACCTCATCAAAAATATAAACTTAGTGAGAAGAAGCTGTGTCTGAACCTGTGAGAGGAGTGTATGTTGGAGAGTTAATTGTGATTCTCAGGAAGGAGTGGTCACTGAGGAGAGAGACTAGAGGGGGTATAGAATCAGAGGTCAAGGGACTGGGGATTGAGAAGCACCTGGAATAATACAAAACTAGGGTATGGTACATCAGTGGAAACTTTCGTCAAATTTCAATTTTTTGCAACATCACTGATAATAGGAAGAATGCCAAAGAATGCTCAATCTATCGCACAATTGCACTCATCTCTCACGCTAGTAATGCTTAAAATTCTCCAAGCCAGGCTTCAGCAATATGTGAACCGTGAACTTCCAAATGTTCAAGCTTGTTTTAGAAAAGGCAGAGGAACCAAAGATCAAATTGCCAACATCCGCTGGATCATCAAAAAAGCAAGAGAGTTCCAGAAAAACATCTATTTCCGCTTTATTGACTATGCCAAAGCCTTGACTGTGTGGATCACAATAAACTGTGGAAAAATTCTGAAAGTGGTGGGAATAGCAGACCACTTGACCTGCCTCTTGAGAAACCTGTATGCAGGTCAGGAAGCAACAGTTAGAACTGGACATGGAACAACAGACTGGTTCCAAATAGGAAAAGGAGTACTTCAAGGGTATATATTGTCATCGTGCTTATTTAACTTCTATCCAGAGTACATCATGAGAAATGCTGGGCTGAATGAAGCACAAGCTGGAATCAAGATTGGCAGGAGAAATATCAATAACCTCAGATATGCAGATGACACCACCCTTATGGCAGAAAGTGAAGAAGAGCTAAAGAGCCTCTTGATGAAAGTGAAAGAGGAGAGTGAAAAAGTTGGCTTAAAGCTCAACATTCAGAAAACTAAGATCATGCCATCCAGTTCCATCACTTCATGGGAAATAGATGGGGAAACAGTGGCTGACTTTATTTTTCTGGGCTCCAAAATCACTGCAGATGGTGATTGCAGCCATGAAATTAAAGGTCACTTATGCCTTGGAAGGAAAGTTATGACCAACCTAGACAGCATATTAAAAAGCAGAGACATTACTTTGCCAACAAAGATCCGTCTAGTTAAGGCTATGGTTTTTCCAGTGGTCATGTATGGATGTGAGAGTTGGACTATAAAGAAAGCTGAGCACCGAAGAATTGATGCTTTTGAACTGTGGTGTTGGAGAAGACTCTTGAGAGTCCCTTGGCCTGCAAGGAGATCCAGCCAGTCCATCCTAAAAATCAGTCCCGGGTGTCTGTTGGAAGGACTGATGTTGAAGCTGAAGCTCCAATACTTTGGCCACCTGATGTGGAGAGCTGACTCATTTGAAAAAACCCTGATGCTGGGAAAGATTGAGGGTAGGAGGAGAAGGGGACAACAGAGGGTGAGATGGTTGGATGGCTTAATTGACTCTATGGACATGTGTTTGGGTGGACCCTGGGAGTTGGTGATGGACAGGGAGGCCTGGTGTGCTGTGGTTCATAGGGTCACAAAGAGTCAGACATGACTGAGTGACTGAACTGAACTGAACTTGTAGGGAAAATGTTTGAGGATAAAAGTTCCTAATTAATTCAAATGCAGTTCTGATTGTAACATGTCCTTTAGTTTAACTGAAATGATCAGTAATTTTCTGAGTAGGGATTACGGAATGAACACTGAATGTGGAAGCTCTGTTACCAGAGCTGTCATGCTTGCCTTCCCAAGCAAAAATTAATTAATCATATTTGTCTTCTTCATTGTCTTTGTCTGTGAAATATTGTCCATCTTCAAAAATATGAGCTCATTGCAGTACTTAAGATGTATTTGAAGATCGGTAGGTCTCTGGAACAAATTGCCAAATAAACCCAGGAACACAGGGTACGTTTTTGAAGGCAATAATAATTGATGGGGGGAGTGGAGATTTACAGACATGAAACCATTAACATTGATTATCTCCAATGGGTACAATTAGTTTATGGTAGGAAGGGAGGAGACTGGCATTTTGGATTGAGAAAAGTGACTTTCATCTAATATTTTAAATATCCTTATACTGTCTTTAGTTTTATAAGAACAATGTGGCTATTTTATAGTTCAATGCTAATAAACAATGGATTTAAAAAAGGATAAAATAAAATTAAGACATAAGAAGAACAAGACTACTGAAATTACCATAGTGTAATGGTACGATTTCTGTATGAAATAAGTAAACATTTCAATTTTCTTATATTTAGATGTATATTTGATGAAAACACATAATACAACAACCTATATGTGATTTATTTTCTCTCTACCAGCACTATGAGTATTTACATATTTATAGGTAGCAGATAATAAAGAACAAAGAGTAAAAAATTATTAACAAATGCAGATGTGGCCTGAAGAATTTAGAAGGATCAAAGAAAAGATCATCAGCATTCCTGCATCTTGAACTAAAGGGCAATAATCAAACTCTATTATTTAAAGATGAGGAAAATGGAAAAAAAAATAAAGAAAATCTGGTATTTTGCAGGAAAGGAAATGAGAGTGTAAATAGACTTATAAAGAGAAATATTCATTTGGATGTTGGGCAAAACTAATACAATATTGTAAAGTTTAAAAATAAAATAAAATTTAAAAATAAAAATTCAAAGCACTGAACAAATAGGAAGAAAATGAGCATTTATTGAACACTTCTATTCACTAGAAGCAGATTTCATTCCATCTTTCAATCCCCCTAGGCATTTGTCTTATTACCCTCATTTGAAAGATCAAGAAATTAAAGTTCAAAGATGTTATGCAGGGTAGTCAGGATCACACAGGTCAAGGAGCAAATCTCTGTTTTGCCTGTTTTTAAAGTCCATTACTTTTTATCTGGACAGTATGTTGAGGAACTGACAATACAAACTGATGAAAGCCTGGACAGTGTTCAGAGGGGCAGGAGGGAGGGGGAGAGCATAAATGAGAACAGAAGGAACAGAGAGAGAGAGAAAGAGACAGAGAGAGAGAGAGCGTGTGCGTGTGTGCACGCCTGCGTGTGAGTGTCCTGGGATGCTATGCAGCCATCAGTAAACCTTTGCTCTACTTGGTGAAAGACAAAATTTTAAAAATGACTTGAAATTGCTACCTAAAGCTACCCAAGTGGCTGTGGTTTTATGAGTGACTCATATACAAAGTAAAAGTACATTCCGATTCTGATTTGTTCCAGATTTTTTATCATGGTATTATGTATTAAAAGTAAAGACTATTTTTTTCTGATTATAAACCAAAACCTACATATAGAGATAAACATTTGAACGAACAGAAAAAAATATGAAATCAAATATTATCCCACTCCTGAAATATAACCACTATTAACATTTTATTGTCATTCTTCAAAATGCAGATGTATTCCCATCGAAATCAAGTGAAATTATATATCCTTCTTATGTAACTGTATGTCATGTACTTAAATACTATTAAAATTTAATATTCAACCAACCTACCAAGAATAGGAAAATGAATCAATTTAAAATCATACTAGCTTATCGCTAGTGTTACCTAGAAATAAATATATTAACCACTAAAGCCTGCTTTTCCTTAAACAATTTCTTTCCCTATCTGCTTGAACAGTTAACATAAGAATTAAAGATATAAAAATCTGTTGTATAAAACCCATGTTGTGAATGGCTCCTCCTTCACTGTGGTGATTTTGTGCAACATACAACCTATACTGCCTTTCATAGATTATCACACAGCCCTCTTCATCCTAGCTCTGTAGTTTTTCAATGTTTATTGTTCATTTCAATCCATGAGTTAAAAGCATAAATTAAAATACTGTATGGCTTACTTGGAGATACAGTAAAAAAATATTCTCCTTCTGCAAATAAACTGAACCTGAAGAAAGCAAACTCCAGTAGAAAATACTAACTATTGTCCTTGCATTGAAATTTACCCATTTCTTCAAGTGACTATTCACTTTTCACTTAAGAACTTCCCTGATTATTTTAAAGTTAAATAGAAAATGGTTCCAGTCCCTTCCCAACTAATCATATAACACCAGTGTCAATCTAGTTTGGACCCAGATACATATTACCTGTTTATGGTATCAACATCATTATGTGTGTATTGGTCAGCTCTCTACATGAATTATCATGTAAATAAATATGCAAGCACTAATACTTATTAAATGCACAATCTGGGACAAGTTATTTAAGCTCTCTGAATTGTAGTTTCCTTATTTACATAATGGAGAGAATATTGATCATGTGGTGGTGTTGGAAGAATTAAAGGAAATAAATTGTTCTAAATGAGCCAGTCAATGCCTCCTGTCTTCAGAGAAAATAGGACCCCAACCACAGACCTTGCTAAAGGGGCAGATCTAAGCATAATGTCCTCTCAGCCACAGACATTTGGTTCACAAGTTAATTGGTATATGTGATGTTGAACCAATCACATGCACTCTCTGAGAAATTAGCACATTAAAACACTGGATGATCTAAGTTAAATAAACTACAGAAACTGACCAACAGGATCATGAAGTTAGAGTCAATGAAGATAAGAAAAGCATATCAATGCACCAGCACACCAGACACTGAAACAGCGGCCATTGTTAGGCAATATAGTCTTTTGCTGATAAAAACAGTCTCTTCCCCATGAAAACAAATGCAAATAGAATCATTGTTTTAAAAAAAAAAAGATGAGAATGGAAGAAAGGAAGAGAGAGAGAGAAAGGAGAAACAGGGAGAGAAAGACAGAAAGATGAAGAGAAAGGAAGGAAGGAAAAAATACTTAGTCTCAGAGAAATGCAAATGGAGAAACTGTTTTCCATTTCATGTGAGGTCTTGGAGGTAACGAGGCTACACTTTCAAACAGAATTTTCTATATCTTTCCAATAAATTCTCGGAGTTTGAATTTGTTGGACTGGTTTTCTAAACCTAACAATTCCTTATCTGAATGAAAAGAGCATAGCATCTTAAATAAAGAGCATAGCACCATTTCCAGCACACACTAGATACTTGATGAGTGGAAGCTATCACTAAATCAAGTTATAAACCCAAGACTTCGCTGCTGGAGCAGTGGATAGGAATCCACTGCCAATGCAGACGACACTGGTTCGATCCCCAGTTTGGGAAGATTCCACACGCACCTGTGTGTCAAAGCTACTGAAGTCCATGTGCCTAGAGCCTGTGCTCCGCAAGAGAAGCCACTGCAATGAGAAGCCAGGGCACTACAAAGAAGATTAGCCCTCGCTTGTTGCAACTAGATAAAGCCTGTGCAAAGCAACAAAGACCCAGCACAACCAAAAATAAAAATAAATAAATAAACTATAAATTCAAAGACCAAGGAAGACAATACAACTGTCATGGATTTTAATTTTTTTAAAAAATCATGTAAACCACACAAATGAAATACTTCCTGTTAAGCCAAACTGTCTTTGCCAGAAATGATACTTAGCCTTATTTTGGCTTCTTATAAATCCAATCCAAATATAAAGGAAACACAGATCTCTCCTCTACTCACCCACTTTACACCTACTGAAAAATTGTAAACACTTACAACATTCAGTGCCATAATGATTACAAAATTGATACAGACTGCAGCAGCGGAAGTTGCAAACTGCCAGTGTTGTTTGATGAAATTCCACTTGAATGATGCAAACTGTTCCATGACAACCAGGCGATACACCACAACAGCGAACACTGCAGTGATCACCAGGGAAATCTACGAAATGGGAGACCGGAAGAGACATCCACGTTTTGCATTATTAAAAAAATAAAAGCAACAACATAGATCCAAAACATTGACCCCAAAAGCTAAAGAAATTTACTTGTCCAAGAAAGCGTACATAAATTTAACATTTCCTTTAAAGAACTGAGTTACATTAGAGTCAAAATAAACAGTGTAAGCCTCAGTTGTTTTAGCGTGATATGTTGTTCAAATCTCAACTGTCACATGAATGCTTGGTTTTAAAACAGAGGATCTCATTTTAGGATGACTTACATAATTTCCATTTTTTCTTAGATGATCTTTGTTTCTCCCAGACAGTATTTTATTTAAAAACATATGCAAACTCCCTCTGCAATTACTGCATGACCTGCTGTGATTTTTATTTTGCTTAATCGTATGCATGTACCACCAACATAATGAACAGGATACAGTTGCTTACCCCCTCAGGGTCACAATATGAGTTGGTATTTTTAGAACTTCTTTCTAACCCTGGAATCCCACAATATTCTGCGACTGATGGCTCTACTTTACCATGAAGAATATTCCTGAGATAGAAACAAGAAGGCGAGCGACTTTGTCTGAGGAAGGCTGGTGTGGTTCAGGTTTTCCACTGATAGGATTCACTCGCTCCATCTTGTAATACTTTGCTTCGAACTGGGGACGAAGGGTTTCCTATGAGAAAAACTAAAGTTAATTAAATATCTAAGGCATAAAGTAAAAAAAAAAAATCATCCAATATTGACTAAATTCTTGGAATTTGGCCTACTTCTATGTTGAGTCTTGGCAAAGAAGCAACTTGCAAAAAATTAGATGCAAGATAATTTCCAGGTTAAACCCTAAGCTATATTTTAATTGGCATGATTTTCCACTAATGGAATTTAAGGAAACATTAAAGAAGTGCTCTTAAAAAAGTACATATTTTATCATTGGTGTCTATTATATTCATAAAATAACAATGTTGTTAGTAAAACAAAAAAAAAGTCAAGGGAAGACTGAACTGGGTTTAGCTGCTTTCTGCTTAGACGTTAAGGCAGTGAGTGTTTTCCTACATCGTATGTTATTCCAGTTTTTATCTCCTGGTCTCTTAACATCTTACCTCCTCTTCTTCCCATTCAATAAGGTCCCAAGTATAGGTTAGTGTACTTCTTCTCCTTTTCCAAAACTCCAGGAAGACTGTGGCTTATATAAATAAGAATAATAATATTACTATTATAATTCTTACCTGATGACATCACATTCTGTCATCATTGCCTTTCTTCTTTGAATTGATGCATTTATATCATATTATTAAATAATTAAAATTAACTACATTTAATTTGTATTAAATTCATACAGCTGCAATTTTTCTTCCCTTACCTTCTTCTATATAAATTATCAACATGCACTCTCAATGGAGAGTGATTCTTTTTATTGGAATAAATAAGCAGAGACTTTTGGTAGCATGACCCTGATCTTGTGAAACTGGATTGGAGATGAAGCTGGAGGATAAGAGGCCTTCAGTGGAAAAGGGAGCTTAGTTATCAGGGAAAAGCTGGGTTTCCTGTGCATCGTGGAGGTAGAAGAGCATTTCAAAATAGCTGAAGATGATGCCCAGTAATTCTGCTCCTTAGCAACTATGCATTTATTTTTTCACTCTTATCTCACGGACTATCATGTATACTTTTCTCAACATTACAAAAATTTCACAGATGCACGTGCTGCATCCAGTCCTTGTACCTTCATGTCTCACGTCCATTTCCAGCAGCTTTCCTCTGTGATCCAAATTCAATGGCACAGAGTAACGGAATCACAGGGTCAAGCATGTGAGAGTAGTAAGGTCCTATGTGTTTTCACTTCAGTCACTCAGTCGTGTCTGACTCTTTGCGACTCCATGAACCACAGTACGCAAGGCCTCCCTGTCCATCACCAGCTCCCGGAGTCCACCCAGACCCATGTCCATTGGTCCGTGATGCCATCCAACCATCTCATCCTCTGTTGTCCCCTTCTCCTCTTGCCTTCAATCTTTTCCAGCATCAGGGTCTTTTCAAATGAGTCAGCTCTCCGCATCAGGTGGCCAAAGTATTGGAGTTTCAGCTTCAACATCAGTCCCTCCAATGAACACCCAGGACTGATCTCCTTTTAGGATGGACTGGTTGGATCTCCTTGCAGTCCAAGGGACTCTCAAGAGTCTTCTCCAACACCACAGTTCAAAAACACAGTTCTATGTGTAGTCTGAAGTTATTTATTTTAATTTACCAAAAAACAAGGTCCAGAGTGATCAATATATATCACTGACCTTGCAAAGCATCTAGAACTTTTTCCTGTACCTGTTTTTTTCCCACACTTGAAGGTTAAGTCTCTTGAGGGCCTTTTTCCCTTTAGCATTTTAGTGCTTTGCATACTGAAAATGTTTAATAAATGAACTGAATTACTGAACAACTCAGGGATTGCAACTCTAATTCCTGTGCAAGTGTTCTTTGCATTATTCCAGAGGTTTTCATGGAATGCCCCATGGAATTTCACTGACGACATTGGAAGAAAGAGAGTCCCTTGACAGAGAATCCCTTTCTTTATATAAATATATATTGAGCAGTCATGTTCAAATTTATTTGGAAAAATAATTATTGTTGAAAAAGTTTTAAAAACTACTTCACTATACTTTGAAGAAGGGGAGTAGCTAATGAGAGGGGGATCAGGGGCAAGAGGTCAGTTCCAAACACAAATGAATTTAAGTATGTCTGAATATATTGAGCCCCCAAAAGAATTCCAAGTATTATTTTCACCAGAAGAGATAAGGATTTGAAGCCTTCTTAAAAGGAGACCCAGCTGAAATGAGATTGTGTCAGAGCAAATGCTTGGCCTCATCAATGGAGACAACACCCGAGAACAACTGGAGTCCTCCATTCCCCAGATATTTTTTCCGCAACATTTGCAAGCATAATGTGCTTTCCCCACACAGCACTGCAACATCACTATACATGAGGTAGAAACAGAAACCTCACTAAACAGGTTCTACAATCAACAGAAGGGCCATGAATATGAGACATTTTAAATTTCTCTGCTTAGGACAAGTTATTGATTTTCTGGTTAATGCTTTACAGAAATGCAATTAGTAGAGCTTTTTATGCATGAATATCTAGTAGGTTAATCAATGGAAAGAGCCTATGTGTGAAATAGTAGATTTTGAATATTTGGGCTGGATTGTACTTGAGTCAGTCACCACTGATTAGTTGTAGAACTGGCTAGTCAAGACCTTCTTGTCTGGTTAAATTTTCTCTTTGTCCAAAGACACAGAATCTTTTTCTAACTTTACTTCCAATTTTCCTCTCCTTTTGTCTCTCTAAAAATACTAAGTAAGAAATAAAACAATACATATCTATGTTCTAAAAACATGAGAAGGCCAGTATTTGATATAAGCACTGAAAATCCTTACCAATTTCTAAAATCAGACATTCTTCCCCATAGGAAACTTCATTAAGAAATAAAAATATACACATAAATAGCATTGTGCTATATTAAAATACGAGAACTCTCACCACAGTCTTGACCAGACCAGACTCTTAAATTTGATGGAATGTGTCTAAGTTAACTCTTCCTGTCACTCAATATGGTATTGACATTTGTACATTAAATAGGCATTCAGTAGCACCTGTTCACATTAAAATGGATACTAAATGAATTGCTAAAAAATTAGGTGTCTATACAAATAACTTGTTAACTTTTTTTGCCATGCATTTTTAATAAATACAATTTAATCTTTTTAAAGTTCTGGATTTATTCTTCTCAGGACATTTCTTCTTACCATTCATATATTTGATATAACTTCTTTAATTAACTCTATGGAATAGTCTCTGATTATAAATATAACACCAATGAAAGTAACAGAAACAGCCCCTGTCTTACTTCTGAAATCTAGGAATGCCTGCTATTTACAAGGCTTTCAGTAAATGTATGCTGAATGAATAAATTAAACTGTAAAGAATAGAAGTCACCTACAATTCCACATTCATAAACAGTCACTACTTCAATTTTGGCAATCCCATCCAAAGTATTTTACTAAAGAAGTGTATTTAGGGCTGATATGTTGTTGACACTCAGAGACACAACCATTTGTTTTTGTTAAGTTGCTAAGTCATGTTCACCTCTTTGCAACCCCATGGACAGCAGCATGTCAGGCTCCCCTGTCCTTCACTATCTTCCAGAGTTTGCTCAGATTTATGTTCATTGAGTTGGTGATGTTATCTAACCATCTCATCCTCTGCAGCCCCCTTTTCATTTTGCCTTCAATCTTTCCCATCATCAGGGTCTTTTCAACTGAGTTGGCTCTTTGCATTAGGTGGCCAAAGAATTGGAATTTCAGCTTCAGCATCAGTCCTTCCAATGAATATTTAGGATTGATTTCCTTTAGGATTGACTGGTTTGATCTTGCTGTTCAAGGGAATCTCAAGAGTCTTCTCCAGAGTCTTCTCCACAACTCAAAAGCATCCATTCTTTGTTTTTGTTTTTCTTTTCTCTTTTTCTGTCATAAATGAGCCTGGTTGTTCATTTATGACAGGGAAAAAGAAAAAAAAATTCATAATTGAACCCTCTAAAGGCATCATGCCCTTCACAGGTTGGCCCTTCCTCTCCAGGGAACCTTCACCAGGATGAGGTACATGTAGCATTAACCCCTGGAACAGCTCTGGCCTCCAGGAAAGTGCTCCAGAACTAAAGCCAATATCCATTCTGATTGTCCAGTAAGGAGTCCTAGTTCCAAGCATGGTTAAATACTTGCCTTTTCACCTTATAAACATCCCCCTGGAATTGAATCCTTAGAAATGTACTTGGCATCATAGGCGAATGCCAACAACTATCAAAGAAATTACTAACTTCATTTTTACAATAAATACAATTTATCTTCTTGATCAAGTTATAAAGACCCCCAACAGACCATCTAGGAATGACAATGTGGTGCTGGAGAAAGAGCATGGCTTGGGATACAGATGTTCTGGTTTTGAGAGCTTCCTATATTCTTTTCTAATTATGTGACCTTAGACTAGTGAAAAATGATAAGCCTTTGTTTTCACAATTTAAAAACAAGAATAGCAAAATCATCTTCTTAGAGGTGTTGTACAAATTAACCTTAAATTAAGGTATAATTTATAAGTGATCTAACATCTAACTATTATTCATTCATTTGAAGAATATAATAGATCATGTTGTTGTTGCTTAGTCGTTAAGTCATGTTCAACTCTTTACGACCCCGTGGACTGTAGCCCACCAGACTCCTCTAGCCATGGGATTTTCCAGGCAAGAATACTGTGTGCCATTTCCTTCTCCAGGGACTCTCCTAACCCTGGGATCAAACCCACATCTCCTACACTAGCAGGCAAATTCTTTTCCATTGAGCCAGCAGGGAAATCCCATAATAAATTATAATAATCTTTTTTTCAACATTCTGTTAGTTATTATACATAGGGAACTTGGTAGAGAAAGTTCTTGGTTTCATTGAATAAAGCTACTATATATTTTTCTGTAGGAAACATGCTTTTTCAATTATTTATATTTTGACTGTTTTATAAAAATTCAGTCATATGCGTCATAACACTGCCCATCTTTTTCTGGTGACCCAGCAAACCATTTATATTGTTCTTTTTCTTCTTTTGTATTTAAGACAGTAAAGCTGCCTCTAGAGCAGAGGTCCCCAACCTTTGGGCCACGGACCAGTACCTCCTGTCAGATCAGTGGTGGCGTCAGACTAGAAATCAAATGCATGATAAATGCAATGTGCTTGAATCATCCTGACTCCATTCCCCTGCCTCTGGTCCAATGAAAAACTGTCTTCCATAAAACTGGTGAAGTACAGTGAAGTCAAAGCTGCTCAGTCATGTCCGACTCTTTGCAACCCCCTGGACTATACAGTCCGTGGAATTCTCCAGGCCAGAATACTGAAGTGGGTAGCTGTTTCCTTCTCCAGGGGATCTTCCCAACCCAAGAATCAAACCTACGTCTCCCACATTTCAGGCACATTCTTTACCAGCTGAGCCACCAGGGAAGCCAAGAATACTGGAGTGGGTAGCCTATCCCTTCTCCAGTGGATCCTCCTGATCCAGGAATCAAACCAGGGTCTCCTGGATTGCAGGCAGATTCTTTACCAACTGAAACATCAGGGAAGCCCATGAAACTGGTCCCTGTGCCAAAAAGGTTGGGGACCACTGCTAGAATAAATAATTCAATTCAAAATTATTTTTGAGAGCACAACGTCTATTATTAGAGCACACACACAAAAAATAAAATGAGTTGCATCATAGTCTCAAAGAGGAAGAAGAAAACTACCATTATAGAGCACTTTCAAATTTCAAGACTTTGTGTTAGACATATTTTTAATTAGCTCCTATCATTTCCACAACAACCCAGGTGAAGTAAAGATTATTATCTCTTTCAGTAGAGAAGCAAATCAAAGCTCTTGGAGATTAAGTTACCTGAGGAAGTCACTTGGCTGAAATTCAAATCTAATCCAAACACTGACCTTTTTCTATGCTAAAGGAAAAACTATTGCTAAACACGGTCTGATACAGAACTTTTTGAGCTACATAATCTGCAACATCCTTCTGGGAAGAAATTAGCATCACAGACAAACTGTTTGAGCAGATTTCTAAGAGACCTAAATGAGGTTGAGAGTGACCTATTAATCAGAAGTCACCCTTTTTTGTTTGCTTTGGAGTCTAAAAATGATTACTAACAATTTTCTTTTCTTATAAATGTCTCTACCAAGATAGAAATCTTTGCATTGGTCTTTTAGAAGACTTTTCCTTTGCAATCAAACTCAAATAAAAATCTGACACATTATAACTTAATTGTCTGAAAAGACTATTATTTTTCCTTTATTAGACGAATGTATCTGAATTTGTGAAGGTGGACATGCAGAAGTAAGCATAATGCTTCTGGGTTTACAACTCAAGCAAACACTCAGTTAGTCCCAGAATAATTAAACTGCTTCTATTTACAATTTTGATGTGTCTAAAGTTCCCTGTAGACATAGCCAGGATCTCTGATTTTTCCAAATATGGCTGAGGTAGTGGCCAAGTGTTTTTGATAGCTAAGTATTGCAAGGTTTCCATAATTAGGGATACATGCATTTAGTAAGATATGTTTATGTGATTTGCAGGTACTTCCAAGTGTTGTTCCATTATTGCCAGTTATCCTAATGTAGCACTGGCTTCTGAGGTGACTCCTCCAGTTCATATGCTGACTCTTTCAGGTGCCAGGCTAGGGGATGTATGAAGAGATGCACATGTTCTGTGGTATCCAGTACTGATTATGGAAGAGAAATAAGATCTAAGATATATGGGGCCAGAAACTACTCCATGGGAATTATTTCACAAACTTTAAGTCATATATGAAACACACCAGAGATTTTCTCAGAGTTCCAACAATATTAAAATGTGCATGGCATTATCAATTATGAAGTTGAAATAAGCCTTTCAAAACTGCCAATAATGGGGACTTGCCTGGTAGCCCAGCAGTTGAGAATCTGCCTGGCAATGTAGGGAACAAAGGTTTAACCCCTGGTCAGAGAACTAAGATCCCAAATGCTGTGGAGCAACAAAGCCTCTGCACCTTAACTGGAGAGTCTGGGAGCCATCCTCAACTGGAGAATCTGTGCACCATCCTCAAAGATCCCACATGACGCAATGAAGATCCCATGTGCCGGAGCCAAGACTTGAGGCAGCAAAACAAATTAATAAATCTTTTTTTAAAAACTGTCCAAAATAATAAAATAACTTTCAATTAATTGTGCTAGAGGAAGAGGAAAAACTGAATGACTTCTCCATTCCTTCCATGAAATATCTTTTTAAACATCATACAGAGATTGGGATTCCCTAGTGGCTCAGACGGTAAAGAATCTGCCTGCAATGCAGGAGACACAGGTTCGATCCCTGGCTCGGGAAGATGCCCTGGAGAAGGAGATCACAACACACTCCAGTATTCTTGGCCTGGAGAACTCCATGGACAGAGGGGCCTGGCAGGCTACAGTACATGGTGTCGCAAAGGGTTGGACACGACTGAGTGACTAAAACATGCATAGATAATAAAAAAAATGCAGATAAAAAAGTAAGACAAAAAGCATTTATGGAGATGTGTTAGGCAACTAATTAATTAAAATATTATTACTTCTATGGATTTTGATTTTATGTAGCATTTGAAGTTTTTAAAATTTGTAAACTTTTGATATTTTTATTTTGCATTCTTTTCCTAAAGAGAGCGTCCAAAATTGTGTATCTCCTTCCAATGAATAGCTATTGTGCATTAGACACAAATGTTCCAGATAGCCTGTTCAAATGTTTTACACACACTTACTCACAAAATCCTCAACAGCTCCATGTTCAAGAAATTAAGTTACTGTTATTGTACTGGTAATGCTGCAAAAGTTCAGAAAGCATAGTAGACTTGTCCTCAGATGAACTGGACCCTAGAAGACCAGCTCACTGTGACACCTATGGCAGAGTTATTGGTTTAAAGCATTCATTCAGAAAAGAGGATTTATGACAACGCTACATGTTTTTAATAAGGATTCTCTCCTTATTTTGCAACACAAAACTACCTTCCTTTTACTGTAGCTAAGAGCTTATAGAACTGTCAGCTTAGTTAAACCTAACATGTTTTCATTGTTCTCTGCAAAATGTTTATATTGCTCCTAGTCCTCCAAAGAGATGAGAAAAACACTTGTCATTGTTATTTTTTGCCCATGAACTTAATATCAAAATCCCCTTTAGGTCATGAATAACTTCTTTTTCTTCTGTCCCTGCTTTTGAGCCAAGGAACAAATCTGGATTCTTAAAGTATATAGACCTAGCCTAGGTATCTCACTCTCTCCTCACTCTGCTCCTCTCCAGGTCATGGCTCAGTGCTGAGAACACTCAGCAAATAAAATCTTAAAAACTCTTTTGTTATGAGGTTCAGTTCAGTTCAGTTGCTCAGTTGTGTCTGACTCTTTATGACCCCATGGACCACAGCTCGCCAGGCCTCCCCTGTCCATCACCAATTCCTGGAGTTTACCCAAACCCATGTCCTTTGAGTCGGTGATGCCATCCAACCATCTCATCCTCTGCCATCCCCTTCTCTTCCTGCCTTCAATCTTTCCCAGCATTGAGGTCTTTTCAAATGAGTCAGCTCTTCACATCAGGTGGCCAAAGTGTTGGAGTTTCAGCTTCAACATCAGTCCTTCCAATGAACACTCAGGACTGATCTCCTTTAGGATGGACTGGTTGGATGTCCTTGCAGTCCAAGGGACTCTCAAGTCTTCTCCAACACAACAGTTCAAAAATACCAATTCTTCAGCGCTCAGCTTTCTTTATTGTCCAACTCTCACATCTATACATGACTACTGGAAAAACCATAGCCTTAACTAGATGGACCTTTGTTGGCAAAGTTGTGAGGTTATTACTTGTTACTCTAACTTTTCAAACCAGAAAGAAACAAATTAGAAATGACAGGATTTTTTTAATTATCCATCCTAATTTTTTTAAAGGCAGGATTAATAAATCACTTGGATCTCTTCTTAAAGGTAGAAAAATAAACTACAAGATTACTAATCTGCCAGTTTTGCCACTGTATTATATTTAAAACCGGTTGTAACTTGATTTAATTATATTCATATCAAAATACATCATATAGTTGATAAATTAGGCAATGGCTATCTAAAGATTCTATAACAAAATTAGGATTCTAAAAGATGTGAACTTGTATAATAGAATACTCCCTCATACGGGAATGAATCAGTTGTGCAGTACTTCCACACAGTGGAATATCATGCAGTTGTTAAAGAGAGCAATATCATTTCCCAGCAGGCTGCTACTGCCCGCTTGGAAAGAAAAGTTGCTTTAGGTGCTAGCAGTAAGAGGCTTCCCTTCAGAACTCTTTCATCAGCAGGAGTCCAGAGGGAGCTCAGAATTCTCCATCCTGGCAAGATGTTCCTTCACCTCCTTGCTCAACTGAGACAAGTAAGGGACACTTAGGGGACACTCCTGAAACTTCACTTTCTATGTGACATTTTCAGGTGATAGCTACGTGTGTCCCACACCAACAGGTGCCAAAGATGAGGCATTGAATTTCTTGCTCCTCGTTGCTGCTTCAAGACTAGTTTTTCTCTCCCTCCTCCTTAAAGATTCACAGACTTGAGTCTCATATTATCAGTTCATACTTTCTACCCTCTTTCTCTGTGGAAGTCATTTACTACTCCCTTGGGATACTTCCCCAAGTTTTCTAAAAAAAACTTTTTAAGTCAGCTGAGTGTAACTCTTATCAACGTGACTCCCAAAATAAATTTTTGAAAGTACAACATCCACCGATAATATTTCTAGTATCTTGGCTTCTCAGTTCTTTGCTTTCTCCTACTCTATCTTATGCCTGCCCTCCCAAGGTGTACTTTTGATTAGTCACTCCAAACCCTCCATAATCTCCCAATTATCACCTCCATCCTTAGCTTACTTCCTATAAACTTCACTTCCAACAACAACTTCACCCAGACTTTTTTGATCCGTTAACTTTTCACCCAGATTTTCATCCATTCTCCCCATCACATTTTCTCTGTCCTTTCCTCCCCTGCGCCCTCAATTTCTTCTCTCTGCATCCTCTTGATCAATCACTATATTCACTCGCAAATGCCATCAACTTTTTAGCTCTTCTTTCAGTCTGTCACATAAACCCATAGTTAAAACATAACCCTAATTAAAAACAACATTCCCTCTGCTGTCTACCTGTTCCCAAGCACATTACCATTGCTTGAGGAAAAATACAGTTTTACTGGATGACTTGTTTTATTTTAAATCAATGATTTGAGTAGACCCTCAGGGCTGCCATACTATCATACTTTCTCTTCTCTATTTTAACATCCAACAGCTATACCTCTAACGTCACTCAACAGTTTACTGTCTCTCATCTTTCAAAATTAAATATCCAGAATAAGTTATTCATCAAAACCATATATATCTATGGTTCTACACTTGTGCCATAACCTCCATATTCTCACCTGTTACAATACAAATTTTATGCATCCCTAGCTAAAATCAACTCTTCTTGTGAACTACCTCCCGTCTCTTATCATCTGCTAAAGGGAACTGCTCAAGGATCTATGTGTATAAATATACAAAGATGTCTAAAGAATATCTTTAAGTGAAGAAAAGATTATTTCAGATCTGTTGAGCTTATAATTGGAATACTATTCTAGGTAGAAGAAAAATGAACTTGCAGTTATTTTATGCTTAGTGTACTTTTTTATTTATTGTTAAATATATTTATTTATTTGTTCACTCTCAATCATTTGCTCATTCCTTTATACATTAATTGAGCATTTAGCCTTTGCCAGGAATTATTCTAGCTATGTAGATAAAACCATGAAGAAAATATAAAAATGCTTGCTTTCATGAGATTTCTAGTATGGAAACAGACAAAAAACAACAACTAAAATAAGATATAGGGTATGTTAGATGGCAGTTAAGTGCTGAGGGAGAAAATAGTGCAGGGAATGGAGATGAAACAGATCAAGAAAGAAGAGTTATAGTTTTTAAAAGGGTGACCAGGGAAAGATTTTATTTAAAAAAAATCAATTAAAATTGGGTCATTTCATGATCATGAAAAATCATTTTTCATTCAATTAATATTTATCAAACAACTACTATGTACTAAAGTATAGACCCAAGCTCAAAATAATCCAATATAAGTTTTTCTACATTTTGTTGGATTCATCTCAACTTTTATTCAGAATGTTGAAGCTTCAATTTTTACCATCTTTAAAATTATTATAGTTATCATTGATAAGCCCTTATTTAGTGTCAAGCAACACATAATACGTTACCTACTTTATCTTTTGGTTCCCCATTGTCTAGGATATTTACCTAGGAGGTAGATATCCCATTCTGTATTTTATACATGAGAAAGTGGTCTTCGGATATGATAGTTCAGGTTACAGAACCAGTAAGTAGCAGGACCAGGATTCAACAGAGAACACAGCCAGAGAAGGAGCCCCAGAGTTCTCACACTGAATAAAGATTCGGTAGGGCCACCTCATGCTAACAAATCTATTGTAGTAACATACAGAGTAGATTATGAGCACACTGGCAATGGTAACACACTGAAGAAAGTAATATCTACTTTTGAAATGTTTCCATCACATTTTGGCAAAAGCTCTGAAACCCTCTCCGGCATTTTTTTTTTTTTCCTTTAATGGAACTAGAAGAGAGTAAAATTGTTACTGGGTCAGGCCCTAATTATTATAGAAAAATGCCCAGTAAAATATTCTGAATCCTTAGAAATTAGTGAAAAAGTAACGCATTAAATCAGTGGTCTTCAAAATTTTTGTAACCTCAAATAAGTTTATAGAACTATGTATCGTATTATATATACTTATGACACCCAAAATTTATTTTCATCATATATGTTAATTGTGGCAAACAATGCAATTTCCAGTGCATTATAAAAACTGACATTTTAAAATATAACTTTTATGTTGGTCTTTTATACCTAATTCATATCCCTTTAAGATATATACTTTCAGAAAGCTCTTCTTATCTACTGAAACATTTTAATGGTTCCATTTCATCTTTAAATCCAATTCTATTCTATTTCTACCTCAGAATATTATCCTTTATATTTATGCCTGAAAATGTTTATTGATAACCTTGTCATACTTCTTTGAAATAAAAAAATACAGACAGAAATTAAAATGATTAAAACAATTTTGAACATCAGAATGGATATGTCTCTTTAAAACACCTGGATTATCACTTCAATTAATAAAAAAATAGAATTCATTCCAAAATTTAATAAATATTAAGCTTAAAATATAAGATTTTATTATAAATGTTTCTCTTAAGTTGTTACGTCAATGGTCTTTTTGTTTTTTGATCGGTCCAGATATCCATGGACACCCACTACTTCTTATTACAATCAGATAGGTTTCATCATCAACTGCATTTTAATTTCCTGTTTCTATAAGGATGTTTACTGAGAAAACATGTTCCTTTAAATGTGTAGATAGGAATGCAACAGGTTTTGCTATGGTTATGTAATTCACTTCTTTGAACTATGCCTGAATTAAAGTTTGTATCTGACATGCCCAATTTATAACTTTCATAGGATCCCCATTTATGTGTGTATGTATGCCATGTATATGCTATTTCAAAAGTTCTGCTTAACAAAAGGCATTGTCCTTAGCACCAAAATAGAGTGTTTAACCTTTCCAAGAAGTTACAGTTAAATGAAGATCATACTATAATACCATATGACTTAGGAAAAAAAAAAAAACACCTTGTATGCTCAACAAGTGTTAGCACTTATGAGAATGATCCCTCTACTTATCTTCTAAGAGAATACTAAAACAGCTGTTAACATCCCAAAGAAATTTTCCAGTCGCCAATTTCCATTGTGCTTGTAAAGAATATCATTGACATATCCTCAGATAATATAACCATGATATTACCTTATTTTTACTCAAAAATTTTTTTATTGCTTAAAAAATCTATGTTCCTCTGGAGAGACAAAACATAAATTAAACATAGAATCTGTTTTAAGCTCATAACCTGCTAATAATGAATTTAACCTATGAAAACAAATTCCATATGTGTCATGTCAGTATCACACATGTGACGCAATAGGGTTTGTAAAATAAGATACCACTTTGGACCTAGAACAATATTTTGGTTTTATCTGAGACATGGTCCCAAGCTACAATCTGGTTCTGTTTTCAGATCCATCAGTGACAATAATGTGACTTCATGTTCTGGAAACTCCACTGGTGAGTGGAGACATTTAAGACAAAGAGGCAGTAGTTCTTCTTCCATTATGTATTGTGAGCTTTAATTAATGGTGTCAAGCAATTGGAGAGTGCTAGATGAAAGCCTCCATAGGAGGTAAGGAAGTACAACACAAATTATGTAAGCATCGCATAGTATGTCATCTCAGCTGGTTTGCCGGATGAAATTGTTCGGTAATTGTCCCTTATTGTTGAGTTCTTCAGGTCTAAAATGGGATAGGTCTTACCTAGACTGTGGTATCATGCACAGGTACACCTGGAAATGCATCTCAGCAAGACTTGTTTGTTTGGCAAGAAATTACTTTTTAACTCCAACTCAGGTGCTTCCATAAAGGTGTCTGATCACAACTACGTGAGCTAAGTAATAACTGAGGCATTAAATTTATGCATAGTTTTCATTTTATAACTTTGCTTCCAGATGTGCTCATGACAGGGAAGGTAAACAAGGTTTATCTCTAGGGTCAGGTCTACTCAATTGGTTAAGGCTGTCAGGACGGCAGTAGTGAGAAGGATTCTGAGGCCACAGCTAGGGTCTTCAGAAAAAAGGGTCACTGGAGATTAACTTTGACTCTTGTGGCAGTGAAAGCAGAGTTGTAGCAGAAGTACCTTGTAATTTCCTTGCCTGGTATAGGCCATGATTACTATGCTAAGTAGAATGTGATAATGTATTCATGCACATATCTAGGAAAATCCCTAAGGGTATGTACGGTACACCCGGTCCTGCCAAGTCATGTTCAGTTCTCTAAGCACAGATATAAAAATATTTATTCAGTTGAATTTTTTTTCCCAGTAACTAGCTAATCTGAAAATAACCAATTGAATTTTATTAAGCCATTTCTCAGTAACTAGTTATTTGATTAAACTGAACTTGCTTTTCTTCCTACCAGTACAGATATAGCTTAAATATCTTTTTAGTGAATATGTTTTAGGCTTAATTGGCTTAATTTCTAATCAAACTCTGAAGGACTTTGGGCTTCAGAAAATTTGAAACTATAGAATTACCTTGTTCTTTCTTAAAGCCAATTAACTGGGCAGATTCTTTGCATTCAATTTAAAGCCCCTGAACCTTAGCTAAAGTTTCATTTTCTCTCTCAGCAGTTGGAAACCTATCTCCTTGCACAACAGAATCTAAGCATGAACCTCAGGCTTACTGAACTGAACAGACCCTGGCGACGGTCCCCAAATATTGATGGGCGGAATCTCCCAGAAAGTGCAGTTTCATTCTTCTCCCTTTTATAAGCCGTGAAAGGAAGTATGCCAGGTTGTTATTCAACTCTAGTATTTAACCAAGCATTACTTAGGCTCTTCTGAAACTCTCTGGCTTCTAAGTTGAGAGGAAAAGCAAAGAGAACACAGGATGGAAACTAATTGAGCAGGCTGCCAGATTACTCGGGATCACATGGCCATTCTCAGTCAGGCCCCAGTTACCACCTCCCCCAAACTTCTGAGAGTCAGCAAGAAACCCCACCTCAGTCCTGGTGCTGATTTCTAACTTAATATTTTACAGCTTTCTCAAGGATCTGATGCACAGTAATCCACTGTCTGAAGTGTGACTTTCTATAAATCTAGTTTCAGCGCACAGCAGACAACACTTTCTGCATTCAGGTTGTGAGTACACAAATCGGGCATCCTCACAATGGGAAAAAAAGATTTGTTTATGTGTTTGGAGAACAGCATGCGGCCGGCACAGGTCACTCGAGCAACAGGTGCAGGCCTGACTCACTGTGGTTTCCTCATCTGCAAAGGGGGAACCCAGCATGTGTCAGAAATCCTTGATACAGCAGTGACCAGGACCAAACTCTCTGTCCCGCTTTTTTTCACCGAGGGCAAGAAATGTATGCCCTTTGTTTTCCAACACCCGAAAGAGAACTAGCCTGTCCCGAAGTCAAAGCAACCAACCTATGAAAGCCGGAGGGTTGGGCTTTCTTTTTCTTTTTTTTTTAAAGGCCTGAATGAGGTGATAGCTTCATGCTGACAGCTGAGAAGCAGGTCAGTCGGGTTCTTGGGTGCTCTATTACACAAGCAAGATACAGCTAGCCTCACCTAACTTCATTTCTCTGGCACCCTCCTGCTTAGTGGGACATCTGTACACTTAACCCATTTGCTTTCTTTAATGCATGGCAGACTCATTGTGGCCAGGACGGCTGTGATACTTGAGTTCCTGTTTGTAAACATCTCCTAGACCTGAAGGTAAGTGCATGCTGGATTATATCAGATCCTTGGTCTCATCCCTCTCTCTCTTTCTCTTATTTACCAAAGAGAATCAAAGTCAGTTGAACTTTTGGCAGAACAGTCTGGCAAGTACCTACAGAGACCCTTTGTGAAGACAGGTAGCTGTTTCATCAAGTAATTACCTTCCAAATGAGCACTCGTGCTAAGTGAGTTAACTTTAAGAATTATTGCCAAATTCTGTAGATGATGAAACCAGCTGAAGAGTTAAAGAAAAAACTTGCTTCAAATGTGCATGATTGCAAGGGCGAATTTCCTTAAGTCAGATCTTAGTAAAAAGCTTCAAAATGTTTAAAGCAGAAGTGGCTGTGAGAATATAAACTGAGTATTTAGATTTAAATTATGCATTTGGCTCAATGGTTCTTGCTGAAGTGTTAGAACACAGCAGCTTTTCGAAAACAATCTACTAATGCAAGGAATTATTAACTTTATATCTTCACCAAAGATCTTCTTAATCAAAAATTGACAAAATGATGTGTATATATGTTACTTAACATGGTATGTGTACCTGTAGAGCACTCAATGGAAATCTAAAAGGCTAAGCCGGTTGCTGCAAAAGACCTCCCATGGATCAAAGACAGACATTAAGTTTCTTATAATTATTTTCAGTTTGTGGCTGTGTAAGGATTCTTTTAGTAAAGAGAGGTCGATATACTGCTTACCACTGTCTTCTAACCAACCCATAGAGACTGTTTCTACAAACAGTGAAACAATAGAAGGCTGAAAACCCGGGAATTTGGGTCCAGAATATTTCTTTTGGAGACACAATCTTTCTAAACTTAACACTCTTCAACCTAATTATTTCACTATTGAAGTTTATGACTGAAAATGCTCAAGTTAGCAGGGAGTATGACATTCTATCTATTCTTCTGGGCTTATACATTCCTCTGTCTTATATTAGAATGATGTTCTCAAACTCTTGAAATGTATTAGTTCCTGAAGGAAAGTCATGTTTTCCTTTTTGTTTGTTTCTTCCTTTTAAAATCAAATAAAGTGAATGATATGGGTTCTCAATAGAATCCTACCTTCTGGCTAGTTAAGTCTTCTCTCCCTTAAAACCCTCTCATAAAAGAGGCATCTCTAGAAGCATAATTCCTTACGTCTTCATTTACTGTGGCTTTTTCAGTGAGGGAAAAGCAAAATACAATGCAAGACTGGAAAGTCCACTCTGAGTAAAATGTGAGTTCTGCCTGGGATACCAGCTATATGTCAGGCTGTTTCTTATGACTAAGACAAGCACAACTCATCTGTCTTAATTGGTAGCCTGAGATCTACAATAAGAATGATCACAAACAACTGAGAGAGAAGCAGCACAGAATATATTCTTTAGTTGTTTCACTACATGTAGAAACATGCTTTTATACATCTTCTCAGTGCAGCTTAAAGCAATGGTTTTCTTTAACATTTCTGATTTTGGTTTAGTTTAGAATAACTAGCATGGTTATTCCTCTTCCCTTGCATGGCTTGATTACTTGACACAAACCAGGGTACGTCCTTATTTTTAAAGCTCAGTGCAAAATAGGTATGACTCAGTTACAACAGGAGGGCTGGGCAGAATAATAACTTTACAAAATTAAGGGGCAACAATTTTATGAACAGTGAATGTGGATTTGCTTCCCTTAACAGCCACAAGTTTTCTTTTTTTCTTCCTTTATCACCATCTCCTGAAACCCTCTATAGAAAAGCAGTAACGTGAAACCACTTTTTAGTGCTAACACCAAAGACAAGAGAAAATAGTGTTCATTTTCTTTGGATAGAGGAATTATTAAAAAAAAAGTGAAACTCACACTATCTGAAAGTATATTTTAAAAGTTATTAAGCCTTAGAAGCAATACAAACATTTCAATATATTCAGAAGGACTTAGAATCTTTAACGTATCACAAATTGGATGGATCCTTCTCTCTCTCTGTCTCTATTCCCTTTATAATAATTCTAATCTTGGAAGGTTTTCAGGTTCATAATGAGCTTATCTCTGTTCCTAGGCTACAATCCCAGGGGTGGGGGAGCCTGGTGGGCTGCCATCTATGGGGTTGCACAGTGTCGGACATGACTGAAGTGACTTAGCAGCAGCAGCAGGCTACATCCTGAAAATTCCTCTTAGGAATTTCTACCTCAGGGCAAGATGGGGCAAAGAACAGAAGAAATGATGCTATCTGGTTTTCCTGTTTTTTTTTCTCTCTCTCTCTCTCCAAATTCACTTTCTTTCATCCCCACATTCTCTCTGCCTTCACTATGCAACTGGTTGACTGATGAACTTGGAAGACAGGAGCACGCAATCCATTATCCAGCGTAACTTTACACAGCAAATAGACAACAGAGTTTAAATATATTAACTAGAGAAGGAAGGAGGCTGAAAGAAAATTATAAAGAATATAGATTTCTTTTATTGTCCTCTGGAGTTTCTGTACCACTAACATTAATCTCCCCTGTTTGTAATATGCCTTGTTCCATTCAGAATGGGGTCTGTGCTCAGTCATGTCAGACTCTTTGCGACCTTGTGGATTGTAGACCACCAGGCTTCTCTTTCCATGGAATTTTT
Source organism: Bison bison bison (assembly GCF_000754665.1). Taxonomy (NCBI): domain Eukaryota; kingdom Metazoa; phylum Chordata; class Mammalia; order Artiodactyla; family Bovidae; genus Bison; species Bison bison. The sequence goes on along the minus strand of NW_011495081.1, from coordinate 924,159 downwards.
CAGGAAAGAATATTGGAGTAGTTGCCGTCTCCTACTCCAGGGGAAAATGGGGTCACAACTTAACCAAAATTGCTTAGTCCATGCCCCAGCAAAAATCCAGTGCCAGTGTTCTGAAAAGCTGATGGCTTCAGTTCCTGGCTGCTTCTGTCCCTTTAAGATGAGCGGACCTGAGTAGGAGGTGCAACCTGGTTCTCTCAGAAGCCAGAGGGCAGAAGCAAAGTCGTCCCCAGTTACCATTCTGGGACAACAGAACAAATCAATGCTCACAAAAGCCTTACCCATGAGTATATTAATTTTTGAATAAATTACAAATAGCATTCACAATGTACTGTCTTATCCCACTCTTTACTTTCTCCTGTTTCCCTGGAAATAAATTATAGGCATAACAGACTGCTTGGCCCATTAGGGGTGTTGATACCTGAGGTTTTCAAGTTATAATCAAAAGCTGGGTAAAAGGTAGAGTGATCCCCTCGGTGGTTCCATGTTACAGGCAAAGTGAAACAGGAACAACAAAAGTCACTTTGTTGACTCTTGAGTGGATTCTCATAACGGGAAGGGAGTAAAAGCACTTTGCAACAATCCTTATGTGACATTATAAGAAAATTAGATGAACGGCCAAGGTTTGTTTTTTGTCCCCTCTGGTGACTGCTTCTTTGGGAAGACAAAATAATCAGAAAGCCTAGGTTTAGGGAAGGCAAATCAAACTGCCTAACCAGACAGGTGACCAAATACAATGCAAAATGAATCAGATCCATGGCAGGAGACAGTGAAAGAGGCTATAAAGTTTACTATGAACTTGACAGTTAACAGGAAAGAGATGTTTCTGAAAAGGTTCATTTGAGTATTTTTAAACTAAATTGATTGCATTTTAAATGTGCTAGGTGAAGCAATATTTTAATTAAATGTTGGTGAACTTCAGGTCCTAGGGATAATCATTCCTATTTTGTTCATGTTAATCTGTAAATTACAAGGTAAAAGTGTTTATTTAGAAACCATGGCGACAACTGCTGGGAATTTCTAAATTAGGATAAAGGTGTACTTTAGTATGTTTAAGAGGTACTAAACAAAGAAGGTGGCTCAGACGGTAAAGAATCTACCTGCAATGTGGGAGACCTGGGTTCAACCCCTGGGTTGGGAAGACCCTTGGAGGAGGGCAGGGCAGCCCACTCCAGTATTCTTGCCTGGAGAATTCCATGGACAGAGGAGCCTGGCGGGCTACAGTCCATGGGGTTGTAAAGTGTTGGACATGACTGAGTGACTAAGCACAGCACAGTTAGGTAGAAGTCACTACTTTACCAGTGATTAAAAAGATGAGGTTATCAACAGCTCTGGTTAAAATAAAATTTGGATTATTTTATTATTATTATAATCTGTGCTAAGTAAACACTTGTGGGAAAAGTTCTAAAAACCAGTTGATACCAAATCTATATTCCTTTGTAGCTTCTATTATATAGATGAGTGATTATGAGATTTTGATGCCAAGGTCTGAATCCTAACCCTATCTTTCAACTACTAGCTATGTGTTTTGAATACATTATTTACATTTTTTTATTCCCATTTAACTATCTGTAAAGTAGGATTAATACCCTCTTCCTTACTGTTTGATTGTTTTTGTTAAGAATTAAATGACAAAACATGCAAACCATCTCATGTAATACGTGCATACTAATAATATGTTTTCCAATTATGTTAAAAATTTTTAGGATCTAAATGAATTTTCATGATTATCACAGAAAGTGACTGAAATATAAATAAACAAAATAATCACAAATACAAATATAGTCTAACTTTTTTTAAGAATTATTTTTAAATAAAAAATACTTAAAATTTTAACACCTAATTAGGTTGGAGTCAGCAAACTTGGCTTTCACTGCTGCTTTTTTCATTTACTAGCTTTCATTACCGGACACTCTGACCCTCAGTTTCTTCATCTGCAAAATGAGGATAATGTGAGCTACTCTTTTTGTCTCAAGGGATCATTGTGAGGATCTAATGAGTTGATATTACAAACTGTAAGACACTTATGGAAATAATGTTATATTTTAATAATAAGAAATGGAAATTAACTAACCACTTACTTTGGACCAAATATGGTTTAAAGTACTTCTACTTAAATTATTTCATTTAGTCTGCAGAACACTATGAATTTAGTATGATTATTATGATTTGATAAAACAACTGCTTCACATGATGATTCTTTTTCATATGTTTTTCATATAGAAGCCAGATTTGCAATATAAATGTAAATTCAAAACCTCTCCCCCATATCCTCCTACCTATGAATTGTGGAGCTTCCACATTTAAGAGGCAATGTGATGTGCCCGGATTGGAGGTCAGAGCCATGGTTTCCAAATCCAACCCTGCCATGATCTGGTTAGGTACCTTTTTCCACACATACTCCCAGTCAGATTCTTCACTTATACAGTAGGAGGATACAATGAAAGAATCTCCAATTCTAAGAGTTTTTCTGACTTTCTGTAACTTGGGATTAATAGGAAAAGGGGCTACATGAAGTAAAGATAATGTTAAAAAAAAGGGATGTTAAACTCAAATTCAAGTAACTCAAATTAAGAACTAATAAAATGCTTTCAAGTGGAGTTCCTGACTGACTCACTTTAAAGTGGTATGTTTAGTATATAATTGATAACATAATTTTTATAATAAACACTCCAAATTACATCTTTATAAGAAACATGTTTCCTTAAATAGGTTAAAGAAATCAGCAAGCTCTACATGCCCTATATTTATAGTATTAAAAAAAAATTACTTAGCCATCCATATACACTCTGTGTGTGTGTGTGTGTGTATACTTCAACTTGTCCCAAGCTAAATGATCTTGGAAATAATAAAATGGCAATGCCTAGCTTGAAAAAGTTTCTATATGGCATTTCCCTAGAGGAAGAAAGAAAGAAATATTATATAGAAAATAGAACTCAGTCAAACAGAACTTAGTGACTCTTGTTTTAATAAAATCCAAAGAAAACAAACTTTTGGAATAAAGGCTATGATACTATCATCTGAGTACTATGTCTCTATATTTTTTAAAGTCACTTTAGAAATGTAGATCCATTAAAGAAAAACCTCAATACTTCATTTAATAAATCAAATGGTTATTATTTTCTTTCAGATTCTCCATATTAACACTAATACCAAAGAAGATTACAATGTTGACTTCAGCCAAAATTCTGTTGATTTCAATTTTGTCTAGTTTACTACTGTTTGGAAGCCATGGGGAAGAAGGTCAAAAAACAAACACAACAGAAAGCACTGCAGAAGACTTAAAAACAAGGGAAAATCAATCTGTCCCTTTAGAAAGTAAAGCAAATTTAACCTCAGATAAAGAAAATAGAGAAACCTCCAACCCCAAGGCAAGTAATTTCTCTTTTGAGGATCCATCAAATAAAACACATGAAACAGGTTTCTACAGTAATCTGTCAACAGACAACTCTTCCAGGAGTCCAAGCCTCATGCCTACACTTTCCCCAAGATCTCCCTCAATCCACAGCTTTGTTTCTAAACTGCCTTGGAACTCATCCATAGCAGATAACAGTCTTCTGCCAGCTTCAGCCCCTCCCAATACCACAGTTCCTGTATCTTCAGAAAACTTTACCCTGTCTTCCATCAATGATACCATGAAAGCTCCTGACAACAGTTCCATTACAGTTAGCAACCTCCCTTCAGGACCAAACACCACGTCTGTGACCCCCATGGTAACAGAGGGATGGCCTACCACAACCAGAGAGAGCGTGGAGGGGTTTACCATCTATCAAGAAACAACTTTACATCCCACCCTGAAATTCACCAATAATACAAAAATCTTTCCAAATACGTCAGACCCCCAAGAAGGTAAATATAAATGGATTTAATTTTCCTTTTGTGTGAAATTGAATATCCAAATAAGTTATTACACCTGAGGAATGCACCAGTCTAGAAGAAAAAGGAGGGTGCAATAGTGCAAGTGGTTCTCATTTTGCAACAGCAGCCATGATATTCATAGTGAACAGTGAAGGGATTTGGGGCTTATAGACACTAGTCATTACTGAATGGGAATGTGATGAAACAGTGGGCCAAAATAAGAAATAGGTTAAGCTGAAAAGAAACCGAAACTGATGTAATGGTACAGTTTTAAGACACTGTAACAATTTTACTGCATGTCAGAAAGATTATATGAAATTTCCCAGGCTTTTAGGAATACAACGCAACAGAAGTTTAAAAATATATGTATGTGGGTTTTGAAAAGAGAATGAAATGAATAAATTTGGAAATTATCTGAAACCATACAGCAGTCACAGGAGACTAGAACACTGATATTTTAAAAAAGTAAATTCAACAGGATACCCTTCTTGATTTTTGGTTTGGTACCTACTAAACACCATAAAAATAAAATTTAGCTGTGAGTATCACAAGAAAATTGTGTTATGGGGACATTTCTGTTTTCATTTGGGGATTAGTCAAGTTTTAAAACATAAAACAGAAAATATTTCCAATATATAATGAAAATTGCTTATATAACCATGGTTTTGTTTCCTGAATTAAAAAAAAAATACTCTTTTTTCCCTCCATGAACTAATTGATTTCCATACAACCTATCTACAGATGTTAGTGATATAAACAACAAATTATATATACAAATTCCTATTTGAAAGCTGTTGTTAGTGTACAAGAAAAGTTTTAAAATTTGAAATTCAAGATTACTATAGCATTGCAACCAATATATTACATGTACACATATTTTCATAATTTTAAGACATCCTTCCATTCATACATAAAAAAATATGCTCTGTTTTGCCTTTCTAACACTATATAGATGGAGAAGGCAATGGCAACCCACTCTAGTACTCTTGCCTGGAAAATCCCATGGACGGAGGGGCCTGGTAGGCTGCAGTCCATGGGGTTGCTAAGAGTCGGACACGACTGAGCGAGTTCACTTTCACTTTTCACTTTCATGCATTGGAGAAGGAAATGGCAACCCACTCCAGTGTTCTTGCCTGGAGAATCCCAGGGATGGAGAGCCTGGTGGGCTGCCGTCTATGGGGTCACACAGAGTCGGACACGACTGAAGTGACTTAGCAGCAGCATATATACATATAGAGAGAGAGAGAGAGAATATTGAGTACTTAATCCTACCATTGTTTTTTAATCAAAAGAAAATTTAGTTAACTTTGTCTCACTTTCAGCTTAGTAAAAAAATGTGCTGCTGTTGTCAATAAATTTCAACATGTTTCTTGGTGTATAAATGGAGTCTGATATAGAATTAGGGACCCTATAAGAACCCTTGCCTACCTAATTAATAAGCTTCTTGAGAAATTATTTTTTAAAGCTGAAAATAAATTGCACTAAGCATGAATTCAGGGAATATTATGTGATTTATTGATGACAGCCTTCAAATAAGGTGCTTGTTAAAGGGGATGATAGAATGAAATTCTGGATTCCTTGAAACAGACCTACACATTTGTTTGAAATGTACAAAGCACAGCAAACATCCTGTTTTGTTTGGTATATTTCCTGTATTTGAAAATATTCTATATCAGGATATATTTATTTTTCTCATAATGCCTTTTCATTGGGGTGAATTCATTTCTATCACCTACTTACTCCCATTTGCTTTTTACTTTTGAATAGAAACAAACTCAAAGCCTATCTCATCATTAAAGTTCATCAGTGATTCAGAGATGATTAAAAACAATATAGAATTCAACACAGAAGTTAGATCTTAATGGAGAATGCACATGGCATTTCAGTACTATTGGTGTTAATACGTAATGAGACAGTTACAAAACTAAGGCTTAGGAATGTTTCAGCATAATTCAAGTTCTGAAGTACAGTTTTATCAGGAAGTATATATTTTGGATACATCCCCAAAACTCAGTACTTTATAACACACACACACACACACACACACACATATATATACATACCCATTATCTTAAAAAAAAATGTGTTAAACTTTGCTTACATAAAATCCACATGTATTTCTATTCTTTGAATAACTGTTTTCTACTTCCTATGTGTAAATTATTTTTCCTTTGTCCTCTAGAGAACAGAAATACAGGAGTGGTATTTGGGGCCATTTTAGGTGCTATTCTGGGTGCTTCATTGCTTAGTCTTGTTGGCTACCTTTTATGTGGAAAAAGGAAAACAGATTCATTTTCCCATCGGCGACTTTATGACGACAGAAATGAACCAGGTAAAAACAACTTTCAGAACTTCACCTGTACACACTGGTTTTAAGTAAGTGAAGATGCTAATGTTCACTGCACTATCTAGATGGGATTTAGAGAGTCACATGACAGAAACGAACTAAAGATTTATTCTGATCTACTCTCTTTCTCAAAGAACATAGCCAAAATAACTATGGGCCTGTTGGTGAAGTTTTAAAACCATTTGGAGCTGTTGCTTATTACATCACAATTGGTTTTAAGTAATCCCAGAACCTAAAACATAGCATTATAAACAGTGTTAGTCACTCAGTCGTGTCTGACTCTTTGCAGTCTTATAGACTGTATGTAGCCCACCACTCACTCCTCTGTCGAGGAAGAGTGTGGCAAGAATACTGGAATAGGCTGCCATTTCCTCCTCCAGGGTATCTTTCCAACCCCCTGGAAGGATCGAATCCAGGTCTCCTGCATGGCAGACAGTTTCTTTACCATCTGAACCATCAGAGAAGCCAATGAAAAGACTACGGTATGATATTAAGAACAAAATTGCCAGTTTGTAAGCAAAAAAATTGGAGCCATTCTCCATTGTTGTTGGATCTCTTAGTAGCAGGATTTTGAACAATGATTTATTCTAATTGGATGCTCTTTCAAAGTTTACACATATACAACAAAGTTTACACATATACAATAGCTGTCTATTAATTATGTTGATGAGGTTCTAAAAAAGAATTTCTGAAGAGTTGTATATTTGGGTACATAAAGTCACATATACCTTAATTCAGAAATTTCCCAATCACGTGATGGAAAAAAAAAGCACCCACATCTATGGATGAGAAATGTGTCTGCTAAGAATAAACTACTGAGTGTGATCAGTATTAACTAGAACAGAAATGAAATCACTTCAAAAGCTTGACTCATCTTTTTAAAAAAAATATTTCAGGACAAAAAAAAAATCGGGTTTTTGGCTTACACAATAGACTCTTGCTACCATCAAAATATAGTTAAATGCCCCTGTTGAGTCCTATTGATAAAATCTTGTTGATTTTTTATAAGTTTGGATCATTACTGATATATTGCTGATTTTCAAAAGCAAACCCATTAGTTGTAAATTTAACTGAACTCTGTTCATCTACATCCTGGCCTTTTCAAATCTGTTTATGGATTTCCAGCAAGCCATAGAAAATAAAAAGTAGCACTTTTCCAAATTGAAGGATAGGATTTCAACCTTTTGGGGCTTCCAAACTTTTTTTTTTAACTTCATAATATTTTCTTTAAATGTTATCACATGTAAAAGGTCAGTCTGTCAACTTTACACAATCTAAGATGTTGTGATTGAGGCAAAATGTAATAATTCAATCACAACAGTTTTACTTTTTCAAGGTAACTTTGTGTCACCCCTTTCAAATCCATAAGGCTCCTGGGAGCCCAGTTTGTAAACAGAAGCTTTAAGGACTAGGTAGGATCTGAGACTACCTAGCTGAATAATTAGATGACTAATATAGCTAGTAAAGAGTCACTGTTTTAGTATTCAGAAGCCTAGAACATTCCAAGTTTTCTATAAAAATAAATTCAAGATCATTTAGGAAATAATAATTAGTTGTTTGTGGAAAGAAAAAAAAACTAACCATGTTATTAGTTAGAAAACCTTAAGTGTACAATAACCTGGATCTATCAGAAGCAAACAGAAGATTTTATAATTTTTTTCCTCTCCATTGCTCACCCATAAAGATATTAAGACACTTAATAAAATAATGACACTGATTTTAAAAGTAAAGCTCTCACTTTTTAAAAATCACTTAACACCAGAAGTAAAAATTCTGAACATGTTGGGAATTCCCTGGTGGTTAGGACTGTATGCTTTCATCACTGTGGGCCCAAGTTCTAGCCCTGGTCAGGAACTAGGATCCCACAAATGCACAACATGACCAAATTTTAAAAAAAATTCTGAACTTGTTGACATGGTTCTGAATTCACAAGATTCAAAAGTCAATGAGACATGTCAATACTTCCTTATACCAAATATTGCTAGACTTCTGTGTGATCTCTCCCGTAGTTCCTTTATGTTTGGAACACCAGCAGGGAAATTTTGGAAGTTAAACTGTTCTTAGTTTTAGAAAGAACAATGTGGCTTGATAAATAACTACTTATTTAAATTCAAAACCAGTATCTGAAAATATCACATAAAAATGTAACTATTTGCTCATCCAGAACAATTCCTATGGTCTAGCAGATGCGGGAGTATGCATTCCAGACTGTCACTATAAAACAATTTTTTTGTTGCTTTTTTAGTTCTGCGATTAGATAATGCACCGGAACCTTATGACATGAGTTTTGGGAACTCTAGTTATTACAATCCAACTGCAAATGATTCATCTACTTCAGCAGGTGGAGAAAATGCACACGACGGCATTCCTATGGATGACATACCTCCGCTTCGTACCTCAGTGTAAAACTTAGGGGGGAAAGGCTGCAGATGGCAAGTGTTCATCTACATCCTGGCTTTTTCAAATCCATCTTCCAAACACTGAAGCAAGACCACTGTCACGTGGCCTGTGTCAAGGAGAACTGTAAAAGCGTAAGGCTACTAGCAAAAACATAAACAGAGGGTAAATCATCCAAGAGGTTTCCTTTCTTACCAGTTTTGGCTATGCTGATTCATCCATTGAGAAACCTTCATTAGTATTTTGGCCTATTTTTTTCTTAGTAGGAAATATCTATGGAATCAGGTAAAACTAAAAGACTTCACCATGATTGCCCTGCCTGATTAATTAAAAAATCCTTCAATGAAAATAGGAACCCCAAATTACGTTTTTACTTTTTGGGTGAGGGGGTAGACAAAAGTCAATGGATTAACTCTTCATTGTTCCCTTTGTAGTCTTAATGCATTTTCCTGAAGGAAAATTGGAAGGGTGATTTTTTTTTTTTTTTTTTGACTTAAAACTAGAAAGAGTATGGCACAGAGTTTGTGTTCCTGGGAAATTAAGGCACTGGGAGTGAAAGACTTGTATTCCAGTACATTTTATTTTTCTGTATCAGCAGGTCCATAGTAAAGTTCTCAAGTTGCCAAGTTGATGAAAACTTTGCATTCAACAGACCATCATCAGAAAGTTGACCCTACCCAGGAAAGTAATCACTTCTTTTCAAATCATGGGAAATTCCAATCTGTAATTTACTTTAGGTCTCAATTAATTGGGTTCTTTAAAAATTCAATGAGAAACTTCATGAAAAAGTCAGCCAATACATATACCTAAACATAATTTTTACAGTTTTAAGATGCTAGATAGGAACAGGATTTATTTAGTATTAGACATTATTGCTCAATCATATACAGAATAGATTCTGTATCTCTAAGTGCATAAAATGTAAGGTTAAAAAAAATAGATTACTGGAAGCCTTAAGCAAACAAAATATTTTCTGGTCATCACTTTCACAAGTATGCTTCAGTTTGTTTTTAATTACTGGCTGCTTTTGGTGGGAAAAATATGCTCTACAGTATAGGAAGGTTGAGGCTTTAGGGATTAGAAGATTAGATCAAGAATTAAATTCCCGAAGAAGCTGTGAATGTATCAAGAAGGCATAGGAAAAAAAGAGATTTTATTGTTGAATTGACACATGGTATGTGTGTTTGTGGGTGTGTGGGTGTGCAGAAACATACAACAGCTTCAGAAAACAAGGGTTAGGAAGTTAAGTAATGGAAGAACATACTTACCCCATATTGCCATAAAAATAGCAAAGAAGACTGTCCCTCCATTATCAAACAGATATGTCACCTTAATGGAAAACAAACGAAAATATTAGCCACATTTTTGGCTATAATAATCCAGTGATTACTTTTTTTACATTGAGGCACTATTGATTTTTTTTTCTCACTGGAATGACATTATTTTATCATTTGTAAATATAACATAGACAATCCTTTCATGGGTCCCGCAACTGTTTCACGTGATTTACTCATGGGGAAAGTTGGGGAATCAGCATTTCCCCCCTTACTTTCTCTTTTCCTTTTGGGCTCTACCTTTATTTCTGCTTTGAAGTGGTTCTAGCACTCTGAGGAAGTATTTGTGGGTCACAAATGGAAGCTATGCAGTGAGCTTTAAGAAGTTAGCTTTCCAGGGAAAGCACACACAGCTGCATTTCCTGTTAGCCAAACTGCCAGGGCTGGGGCAGTTGCAGAATGCAGAATTCCATTAGTGATCCAGCATTTCCAAGGGAGAGGTATCAGAGTGCTAGCCCTGCTCTCTGATGTCTTTCAGAACGTGCCATGGGTCATTAAGAAAGTTCATCAATCACTGGATATATTTAGGATACAGTCCAAGTGTTTTTTAATCAGACATGACCTGAAGTTTTATAAAGAACAATGTACAGTTACACAATGTTATTGAATATACATTTCAGAGTTGTAAGAATTATTTGATTTTAATAAAGTATAAATTCAATTTGCCTTTTTCTCTTTTCATTTGCATAATATCTTTAGTCATAATTTAGTGAGGGAGATTAAACCAATACAGTCAAGGCATCATATTTTTCTCAGTCACTTAAATACCATAGAAATCATACAGAAAATATGTGCATTATTCTCACAGGAGTAGAGGGCAATTAGGTATTTTCCTATAATATTGCATTATTGAAAATTTCATTATACAAATGATAATGAAAACTACTACTTTTGAAAGTTGGTAGATAGGTGCAAGATATTCTAGATGGTTCTAAACTTCTAAGACTGTTGATGTTAAGACTTGGGCTTTTGAAAAATGCAATAAGAATAGTTTTTCACAACAATCATCAGCATATATTATGTACAGTAGAGAAAAGGACCACAAAGAAATTCTCCCACAGAGCTCATAAAATTCCACCCAGTAGGGGAATTTAGCTTTTTTTTTTTATATCCAAAGATATCCCACAGAGACACTAGTGGCTGCCAAGCAGCTGAACAGCTGTCTGCTGTCCTTTATAAACAAGTTTAGTGCAGGAAACAGCCTCTTAAAAGTGTTAGAACAGAGGCTTCACACATGGAAACATAAAGGTGACCAAGAAATAATGGCTCCCCCTGCTCCAGAAACGGCCCTGTTTTTAGAAAAGTGACATGTAAAAAGCCATATTTAATAACAATTGATTTTGATATTTGGCAAAACTAATACAATTATGTAAGGTTTAAAAATAAAATAAAATTAATTAAAAAAACAAAAAACAAACAAAAAAAATAATAATAACAATTGTGTTGCATAGAAATTATTTTTTGAGCAATATTTTTCCTTAAAAAAGCTTTTCATTTTTTTCTTGTTACTTTTGTTTATAAATCTTTCAGGCATTTTTTAACTAAGTAAATTTAAATATCAACTTTTAGAAACACATCCGCTCGACATAGTAAGGTATACATGTCATACTGATGTAATGTGAGATTATAAACTTGTAGTGAGAAATAAAGCTAGAACGGAAGTTAGGGAAGTCTTCAGAACTTGCCCTGAGGAGGCGGGTAAAAGTGTAAGGTCGTCATGTTACCTCCACTAAACTGTTACCTGTGGTGTGTGTTATGAGAGGGGAGACTTCGGAGATAAGAAGAACACTCAGAAGCCTGTGCTTATATAATAGCTTCCCATGACAAGGCTTTTTTAGGGTGCTAATATGGGCTTCCTTTGTGGTTCAGTAGTAAAGAACCCACCTGACAATACAGGAGACTCGAGTTTGATCCCTGAGTTGGGATGATCCTCTGGAGAAGGAAATGGCAACCCACCCCAGTATTCTTGCCTGGAAAATCCATGGACAGAGGAGCCTGGAGGGCTACAGTCCATGGGGTCCCAAAGAGTCAGACATGACTTACCAACTGAACAACACCACCAACAAGGGGCCTAATATAAGAGCTGCTAAATGAAAATGGAGGGGACAAAAAATGAAGAGTCAAGCACAGTGTGAATGGCTCGAGCTTAGAAAGTGAGCAACTGGCAGGAGAATAAAGGTGGGAGAGACCTTCTGCCTAATAGGAAAAGAACAGTTGCTCTATAAAAGAAAACTCCAGTTGAAATCTCAAGAAAAATCCCAAAGCAGCATAACAGAGCCAAAAAAAAACCCCACCAAAAACGCGAAAAGTAAAAAATCTTGTCCAATCTACAAATGTATATTTGCAGTGAATTACTTTATTTTAATAGCATGCCTTTATGCATAGAGAACCTCTGGACAAGCATTTTATTTAACATTATGCATGTGAGTAGGGATAATTTAAGAAGACAGAAGCAAACTTCTTTAAGAAAACAAAGCTGTGTTTTAGCACAAATTCTCCATTTTCTTTGACATGTGATTTCTCTTGGAGAGCTGAGTGTGGCTGAAAATCAATAAATGTGAGGACTGCTTATGGAAATAAATTTCTTATTAGGTTGGAAGCTTAAAGTCTGTTTCTTCTCCTCTACTGTAGTTGATAGATAGCTCTCTCTAAAATTGTTTCTTGGTGAGAAATGGTCTATTTTCTGCCATATCAGTACATAAGGATGTCACAGTCATCAAGGATTCCAGCCCTCCAGGGCACGCAGAAAGAATACCTGCACCATCTGGCAGCCATTAGACTGCAGCCACTCCCTACAATGAGAACTGAAAATGTCAGGATGTGAAATATTGCAGAATACTGGCTCCAGACAGCTGAGATGCATAGGAAAGGAATGATTTCAGTGAGCCCAGACTCTAGCATCTTTCTGTATATAGAAAAGTGCTAAATTTCTTAACTTGAGATATCTGGTTTTCTTTAATTCACAAAAATACTTTTGATGTTCAGACCACCTGCCCTTTGTTGAAAACTTCTATATAACCTGACTCCTCTCTACCTACTTGGAGCAGTTCTCTTAGGGTTACTTGAGATGTCTCCTGGGCTTAAAGTCCTAAAAACTCCCACCAAAAAAACATAAATCTCAACTTTTAGGTTGTGACTTTTTTAAGTCAACAATAGGTTCAGAATAACTTAAGGCTTTGGAAACTGCTATATATATTCCATTCAAGATTCTGTGGGCTAAGGAGAATAAGACTCTTCTTGAACAGATCCAACCCTGCAGGCCAAGTGATTACAAGGAAGAGAGGCAGAGAGTTGGAATTTAGACCAAAGTTTAGCCTTCTCTCAGTTCCTCAGTTCCTAATTCTTCAATAGCACAAAATCTGTACACCTATCCATGCCCACTGGACCTGGGCACAGGCTACAACAAACATGGAAGCTTCATGTATTCACCCTCAGTTTAGTTCAGTTCAATTGCTCAGTCGTGTCCGACTCTGCAAACCCATGAAATGCAGCACGCCAGGCCTCCCTGTCCATCACCAACTCCCGGAGTTCACTCAAACTCATGTCCATCGAGTCGGTAACGCCATCCAGCCATCTCATCCTCTGTCATCCCCTTCTCCTGCCCCCAATCCCTCCTAGCATCAGAGTCTTTTCCAATGAGTTAACTCTTTGCATGAGGTGGCCAAAGTACTGGAGTTTCAGCTTTAGCATCATTCCTTCCAAACAACACCCAGGACTGATCTTTAGAATGGACTGGTTGGATCTCCTTGCAGTCCTAGGGACTCTCAAGAGTCTTCTCCAACACCACACCTCAAAAGCATCAATTCTTCAGCACTCAGCTTTCTTCACAGTCCAACTCTCACATTCATACATGACTACTGGAAAAACTATAGCCTTGGCTAGACGGACCTTTGTTGGCAAAGTAATATCTCTGCTTTTGAATATGCTATCTAGGTTGGTCACAACTTTCCTTCCAAGGAGTAAGCGTCTTTTAATTTCATGGCTATAGTCACCATCTGCAGTGATTTTGGAGCCCCAAAAAATAAAGTCTGACACTGTTTCCACTGCTGCTGCTGCTGCTGCTAAGTCACTTCAGTCGTGTCCGACTCTGTGAGACCCCATAGATGGCAGCCCACCAGGCTCCCCCGTCCCTGGGATTCTCCAGGCAAGAACACTGGAGTGGGTTGCCATTTCCTTCTCCAATGCAGGAAAGTGAAAAGTGAAAGTGAAGTCGCTCAGTCGTGTCCAACTCTTCGCGACCCCATGGACTGCAGCCTACCAGCCTCCTCCACCCATGGGATTTTCCAGGCAAGACTACTGGAGTGGGGTGCCATTGCCTTCTCCACTGTTTCCACTGTTTCCCCATCTATTTCCCAGGAAGTAATGGGACCAGATGCCATGATCTTAGTTTTCTGAATGTTGAGCTTTAAGCCAACTTTTTTACTCTCCTCTTTCACTTTCATCAAGAGGCTTTTGAGTTCCTCTTCACTTTCTGCCATAAGGATGGTGTCATCTGCATATCTGAGGTTATTGATATTTCTCCCGGCAATCTTGATTCCAGCTTGTGCTTCTTCCAGCCCAGCGTTTCTCATGATATACTCTGCATATAAGTTAAATAAACAGGGTGACAATATACAGCCTTGATGTACTCCTTTTCCTATTTGGAACCAGTCTGTTGTTCCATGTCCAGTTCTAACTGTTGCTTCCTGACCTGCATATAGGTCTCTCAAGAGGCAGGTATTCACCCTCACCCCAACTCAATACTTGTTTAGTGCAATAACTTTATAAATGTGGGCCTACAAATAAGAATCACCTGAGGAATCTGTTAACATGTAGGTTTCTAAGCCTTGCCCTTGACCAGCTGATTCTGAATCTAACATGGGCCCAGGAATCTGTTTTTAACGACAGTTCTAAATGATTCTGATGTAGTCTTCTGAGGATTCTTCCATGAAATTTCTTAAAGAAGAAAACATGTTCATGCATGTGTGTTAAGTCACTTTAGTCATGCCTGACTCCTTGCAATCCTATGGACTATAGCCTGCCAGGCCCCTCTGTCCATGGGATTCTTCAGGCAAGAATACTGGAGTGGGTTGCCATTTCCTCCTTCAGAAGAAACATGATCTGTCCTGATTCTGTTGTAATCTCAATATTAGTATACAATCTGAGGCTCAGTACCTTAGGGATTGAATAAATGTTTGCTGAACCAGTAAAAAAAAATCACCGAATATTAATAACTATTATAAATAAGCATAACTTCAAATAAGAATTGAGTCATTTTTAGAACTATATGAAAAAACAATGCAGGACTCTTGTACCTAATGATTTTACCTTTAATGAAAAATCCTAACATAATGGAAATTGACACCTGTGGTCACCTGTGCTTTGAAGAATATGCAGATATCACTGCAATGACTTAATTGCAAATATTTCTCAACCCCATACTTTTAAGTATCGAAACTTAAAATAATCACCAAAGAAAATGTTAATGTACTTAGATATAATTTTTATTATATAACGGGACCACATTTTTCCTGAAACACACCCTTGACACTATTAAGGGAATGATTAAATGTGCACATTATTTATTTATTTATGCACAATAATTACATGTAAAATATGGCAGATTTAATGTCCTGCTACTTTTCACAAGTAGCAGTGATTCCATAAGGAATTTACCAGTTTCTAAATGAGGTGGCTGGGTCGCACAGAGTCGGACACGACTGAAGCAACTTAGCAGCAGCAGCAGCAGATGAGGTGGCTAGGTGATCAGGTGACTAGATGATTTTAGATTGGTGGGCTTGTTTCTTTGCTAAAAATTTCTTCTCTTATTTATGACACTGCCCATCTAGTAACCTCTAGGTGTTTAAATATAACAGATTTTAAAAGAAAATGTTTATTTCCATTCAATGAAGGAAGAGTAGTTCTGATTTTTAAAATGTAAATCAAGTAACTACATTTTACCTTAACCAGAGGATCAAATACAAGACATAATGAAGATTTCACCCTGGTGGGTTTTATTTCTTGCATTGTTCCTTAAGGCAATATTCTCCTCTGCAAGCTAACATTTCCACCTACCTGATAATAGTTACTAAGTGAGATCTTCCTCAGTCATACCTACCCCTACATATACTCTTTTCTCCAGGGTAACAGAGGAATGTAGATACCACATAATTACAATAGCTCCCTAGATCTAGCATTTCCTTGGACAGCTTCTTCACTTTATCACTCTGCCACATATGATTCTTATCTTTAGTGTTTGGATTTGTTGGTGTCCCTAAGGCTGTCATGTATCTTTGAAATGCATGGGCAAAGGGAGGGACATGTGTCTATACATCAAATGACTCTAATATACTTGGCTTTTATAAAAAGTGTCGAGAAAATGCTTCCCAAAACAAGATATCTTTGGGGAACATTTGAGAGAATTCAATACTAAGCACACTTCAGAAATTAAATTATAAACAAAACAGATTTTCCCCATAACATGCATTTAAGAAAAATAATTCAGAAGCTAATTTTAGTAAGTTTTGGTCTCCTAGGAGGATCCTAAGTGGCTTTTGTTTTTATGTTCACCCTTGTCAAAAGTGATTATACACAAGCTTCTACTTCTGAACAGGGCTTCCTAGGTGGCCCTAGCAGTAAAGAACATGCCTGCCAATGCAGGAGACATAAGAGACGTGGTTTTGATCCCTGGGTCAGAAAGATCCCCTGGGGGAGGGTGTGGCAATCCACTCCAGTATTCTTGCCTATTAAATTCCATGGACAGAGGAGCCTGGTAGGCTACAGTCCACAGAGTTGGACACAAATGAAGTGACCTAGCACAGCATTTCTGAACAAGATGAAGTAACAGAGACTGACTTTACCCACATTCTGGAAATAACCGAATAATTCCCAAAATACATAATGCAACAGATTTCAAGACTGGATGTGAGACAATGAAGGGCAGTGATTCCTAAGAGGTGGGAAACAATGGAGGTGAGCATTATGGTTGCCTGAAAGAGTCACAAGAGTGCACAGAAGGACAAGCCAGACAGAGAGCACTCGTGAGGAAACTGGCTGCAGACATAGTCCCTGAAAGCATTAGAGGAAACGGGTTCAGGAGCTCAGATTCAGGCAGGGGTAGGGCCTGTTAGCCTGACTGCAAATCCTCAGTATTCACACTTCACTGGGGAGAGTGCACAGAAAGATTTGTGGGGAGAATTAGTGCTAGAAAGAGTACTGATGTGAGGCTAACTCACAAATCCTAAAAGCAAGACCCGAAAGAATCAAATAATTTTCAAGTAACTAAATCACAATGCGCTCTCTCTAAAGATCTATTAGAACAGTTACAATGAAAAAGACTATCATGAGAACTAGTGGGTATATGGAAAACTAGAACTCTCATACATCACTGGTAGAAATGTAAAATGTGTAGAAATTCTGGAAAAAAGTTCTGCAATGTCTTAGAAGGATAAAAATCTACCTATCATCAAATCTAGTAATTTTTATTCTAGGCATTTACCCAAGAGAAATAACAATACTTGTCCAAACAAACATTTGTAGATGAATGTTTATAGCACCTTTATTTAAAATTATAACAACTTAACCTCCCCCCAGATTATTAATATGAATGAATAATTATTAAGATTCATCTTACTTATGAAGATCATGGGATAACTGAATTCTGATATAGCCATATCATGCAATACTATTAATACTCAGCAATAAAGAGAGAGGATTTGCTGATAAATGTTATGACATTTATTTTGAGGATTAACCTCAAAATAATTATGTTGGGTGAAAGAAACTAGAAAAAATTCACACACTGTATGACTCTATTTACATAACAGTCTGGAATATACAAATTTATCTATAACGGCAGAAAATGTTTGCCTGAGCCCAGGGGTGGGGTTTGGGAGGCAGGGATTACAAGAAATCACGAGGAAACCTTTGGATATGTTACTTTATCTTGACTGTGGCTGTGGTTTCACAAAAGCATATATATGTATTTAAATACATTCATTTATATACTTCAAATATGTACATTTTATTACATATTAACTATACTTTAATAAAACCATTTTACAAATGAGTACTCATAATTATATAATTGAAGTACACTTTTCTCAAACTTGTATGCACTCTGAAATCACCTGGGAGTTTTTAAATTATGCTGATGCCTAGGTTCCAAAAACTAGATTCTAATTTAATTGTTCTTGGATGTGGCTTGGGTTTCAGGAATTTAAAAAACTCTTCAGGTGATTCTAATAGGAAAAAATTTGAGAACTTCAGGTATGTTAAGAAAACTTCATTTTCTCTGTCAAATTAGAAGTATTTAGACTTCATGAGTCTTCATGGGAAGATACAAACTTTACCACTGAAGAAGAAATAATCTTCTCCAAAAAAATAATCTAGATATCATTCCAAGTGGATGTTTTATGTCTGTGATGGCAATAACCACTTATATAAACAGAGGAAGACAGATATTCTAATAAAATACATCCTTTTTATAACTGCCACAGAGTGATGTTTTATTCAGTTGTCAATGACACTGTTTGTTGAAACTCTTGGGAACATTTAACTTTGGTAGAAAGCAGTTTGCTAGAGGACTTTTTACTGCCTACGTTCCTAGGAAAAGTAGAGGGCAGGGAGGGGAATGTGAGGGTCCACACTGACCTTGGCGTAGATACAGCTTTCGTTGAGTCTCTGCAGTGAGCAGTTCTTATCACAGAGAGGGCACATGAAGACTTCAGTGGCCTTGCAAATTTCTTGGCTTAAGAAATCAAAGAAAAAGAAAGCATGAACCTCCACACTCAGGAAGCTGCTTAGCCCCTACGGCCAATCCTATGGGAAGTAGTAGGGTGGGAAGGAAAAGAAGAAATGGAAATACTGGTGGACAGGGGAGGAAGAACTTGAATGACTCCCACCCAAATTTGTAGAATTTTTGTGATACTGAGTTTGCTTCTTTGTTTTAATAAATCTCTGATCCAAGATATTTTCATGATAATAGGCCAATTTTATACTCAGGAGGCACTTGTGGGGCCTTGTTACAAGGATACTTTTCCACCTGATTTCATGGCATGTAGGACAATCTTGGGAGGAACACCTAAGAATATTTTAACCCAGCTCACAGGCTTGGATGTGGCTGAGCTGGAATCACATCTAACTATGCTGATTTTTCAGAGAAGGCAATGGCAACCCTCTCCAGTACTCTTGCCTGGAAAATCCCATGGATGGAGGAGCCTGGTAGGCTGCAGTCCATGGGGTCTCGAAGAGTCGGACACGGCTGAGCGACTTCACTTTCACTTTTCTCTTTCATGCACTGGAGAAGGAAATGGCACCCCACTCCAGAGTTCTTGCCTGGAGAATCCCAGGGACGGGGGAGCCTGATGGGCTGCCGTCTATGGGGTGGCACAGAGTCGACACGGCTGAAGCGACTTAGCAGCAGCAGCAGCATGCTGATTTTTCAAGTCTGTAGACCTTTCCCCTGGTTCTCACTGCTTTACAGTCACCAAAATGAGTAGCACCCATAATTCACATAATTCCACAACCCCTACTGCAGTCAGTCAGTGCATTACGGATTACTGAAATATACGATATCCTCCAATAGAATGTAACCTTGTAACATTTGCTTCTTGAGTTTATTGCTATCTTTCAAAAATCTCAGCATACTTTATAGATGACATCATGACAGGAGCAGGGCATCAATAACAATTTCTCAAAAGACTCACAATCTGAGAGTTCACAGAAACTGTTATTAGATGTTTTGTGCCTTTATCTGTCGTACCTGGCCCTTTCCCATTTGGTATCCCCTTAATAAATTGTCTTTAAGTAAATCTGCTCTAGAAATGTTGAAGGTAATATAAAGGCTTTTAAAACTATGCCTGGAAATACAACTGTTAATAAAACTTTTGCTGTTTTCAAAATATATAAACTCAAAGTGAAAAAAAATAATGCATATCTATTTCAAATGCTGGATGTGTACAAACTCAAGACAAAGTGGAAATGACTAGTAAATAATAGTACTATACTGTAATGCAACGCCTTACAGTAACCAAAAATGGATTCACGTCCGTTAAGTTTAGTCCTCAATGCAATCTCCTGCAGTGGTAATGTTCTCCACAGCTGAGAGGAAGCTGATGTTTAAGAGCTTTGTTCAAGGTCATAAGCTTACAAGAGATACTTGAAGGAACTGAGTTTAGGTTTTCCTGATTCTAGGTCCAGTTCTCCATCAACTACAACTCATCTGAAAGAGGGATACGTTTATTTCATATTACAGGGGACTTTCCTACCAAAAACTAATTTACTAATGATGATGATGGTATGACGAATCTTATATAAACTATAATTCTCCCACTTTCACATACATCTTATTGCTAGTAATCATGATATCTATGTGAAGTAGGGGGAAGCAGGTAAAATATACATTTTTAAAGCTCAGAAAAAAAGAGAGATGATTATACTTCCTCTTACTAATACTACTAATTTGTAGTAATAAAAAAAAAGAATTAACCCACCTCTTGGAGAAAATTCCTATGAAAATAGGCTTGCTATCATAATTCGTTGTTTAAAAATGTATAATGTGCCCCATATTGAACTCTCACACTAGAATGGTATTAAATTTGGTTTATATTACATCATCTTTCCCACCTTCCAAATAATCAGACAAAAGCACAGATGTATCAAAGCATCCAGTCTAGGATCCTAGTCATCAGACTGAGCCTTATTTTTATGTCTAGAATTATCAAACTCATTTTCCATAAGCTGCTCAAAGTTCCACTGGACAGATAACACACACACACAAAAACCCCCACTAAACAAGTTTTGCAACATTTTTTAGCCTAAAATATGGAATTTGAGATGATTACAGCGTTCTTTGACTTAACCACTAGATGGAGAGAGAGTGCCCAAAGTGTTTCTTAATTTCTTCCTAATATACACCTGGCTTCTCTGGTAGCTCAGCAGGTAAAGAATCCACCTGCAATGCAGGAGACCCCAGGTAGATTCCTGGGTCGGAAGATCCCCTGGAGAAGAGATAGGCTACCCACTCCAGTATTCTTGGGCTTCCCTGGGGACTCAGATGTTAAAGAATCCACCTGCAATGCGGGAGACATGGGTTTGATTCTTGGATTGGGAAGATCCCCTGGAGGAGGGCATGGCAACCCACTCCAGTATTCTCGTTTGGAGAATCCCATAGACAGTCAGACACAACTGAGCAACTAGCAACTATGCACAACATGATACAAAGCATTGCTTAAAATGTGGCTTTCTTTTGTCTTCTATCTGTTAGAAATACACATCAAAAGCTAATTCAAAGGAAATAATAATTATCACCAATTTATCATAATTACCACCTCTATCCATAAGGGAGGCGGGAGCAATTTGTCCATTTGGGGGTGAATGCCTGGACCTGCTCCAGGCTCTTGATGCTTCCTGTGATTCTGTTAACATGCAAAGTACAGAATAAGATGTGTGGTGATGCCCATTTTGGGGAAATCTGATAATATGAAAGTAGGTTTAAAGGAAGGAAGTTTGGAAACATGACTAAAACATGGATTTTAGAATAATATATAATTGTCAAGGAATAAGTAAATGATAAGATGCTAAGCCACACCTGTTAGGATTGTTATTATCGAACAAAACAAACAAAATAAAGTAAAAACAACACATGTTGGCAAGGATGTAGAAAATTTAGAACACTTGAATATTGTTGGTGGGACTGTAAATTGGTGCTGCCACTATGAAAAACAATACGAAGGTTCCTCAAAAAATTAAAAATAGAACTTCCATTTAATCCATTAATCCCACTCCTGGGTATATATCTAAAAGAACTGAAACCAAGGTCTCAAAGAGATACCTGCACCTCATGGTTCACTTCAATATTATTCACATTAGCCAAGGTATGGAAATAATCCAAATATCCATTCATGGATGAATGGATAAAAAGGTGGAATAGACATACAACAGAATATTAGCCTTAAAAAAAAGAAGGATAGTTTACCATATGCAACAACATGAATGAACTTGAAGGACATTATGTTAAGTGAAATAAACTAGTCACAGAATAATGAATACTGTGTAATTTCACTTATATTAGGTATCTTAAAAAACACACTCATAGATACAGAGTAGAACTGTGGTTGCCAGGGAGTAATGGAGCGGAAATGGAAAGCCGCTGTTCAATAGTATAAAGTGCCAGTTATGTGGGATGGGTAAACTCTAGAGATACGCTGTCCAACATTGTGCCTACAGTTAACAATACTGCAGTGTGCACTTGTGTGTGTGTTAGTCGCTCAGTTGTGTCCAACTCTTTGCAACCCCATGGATTGTAGCCCACCAGGATCCTCTGTCCATGGGATTCTCCAGGCAAGAATACTGGAGTGGGTTGCCATTTCCTTCTCCAGGGGATCTTCCCAATCCAGAAATCAAACCCACATCTCCTGCATTGCAAGCAGACTCTTCACTGTCTGAGCCACCAGGGAAACCTGTGCACTTAAGCGTTCTTTTAAAAAATATATTTATTTATTTATTTATTTTTGGATGTGCTGGGTCTTCTTTGCTGCATGGGCTTTTCTCTAGTTGTAATGAGCAGGGGCTGCTCTTTAGTTACAGTGTGCAGGCTTCTCATTGCAGAGCGTGGGCTCTAGGATGTGTGGGCTTCAGTGGTCATGGCATATGGGATCAGTAGTTGTGGCTCCTGGGATCTGAGCACAGGCTCAATAGTTGCGATGCATGGGCTGAGTTGTTCCACTGCATGTGAGATCCTCCTGGACCAGAGATTGAACCCCTGTCTCCTGCACTGGCAGGCAGATTCTTCACCAGAGCCACCAGGGAAGCCCCACTTAAGTGTTTTTATTGCAATATTTAAAAATTAGATATAGGTTTAACTTGCTAGATATTTCCCCCAAGTCATCTACCACTCTGAGGATCAATTCTTCATCTCTAGTTGGAGATAATAGCCAAGTGGGATACTACTTCAGGAATATTGATAATGTGCCTGGCACATCATAGGCACTTAATAAGCCTATGAAGCCCTTATTGCTAAGGAGGTTGTCAGGAGAGGGTTTGAAAGGTCCTTTAAGACAGGGGTTCAATCCTGGTCCAACAGCTTTTGAAAACCTGGCCAGTACTGATATTTCTTGGTGAGTTCTAGTGCCAAAGAGGCAAGAAAGCTGTTTCTGCTCTTTGCCTTGGACCTGAAACCCAAAGCCTGAGAAGAAGGGACCATGTGTTCCTGCTTGTTCATTTTCATACTCCTATAATATGTGCTCTACCTGACACAAATCTGATGACCTTTGATTGTGTAAGACCAATATACATGTAAATATATGCTTGTACATGCACATACAAGAAATAATCTGAACATGATTTTCACATAAACAATTAACTGCAGAGCAGTTAAGAAATATGACCTTAATTTACATAAACACAACTGGTAGAAACATAATAAATACAACCTAATCTTTAGCTTTTCAACATTTTGTTACCTTGCAATAAACAAGAAAGAGCTTACTAAAATAAAACTGAAACAAAACAACTCAAAAGTCCTATGTCCTCCACCCACATGCCATGATAACACCTACAACTTAACCACGTCTGACACCTTGAATGGAAAAATTCAGTCCCGTGAAATTTTGAAAGTCAAGATATTCAGTGATGCTTACCTTGATTTAGAACAGTAAGTCTGACAGGGTCTTAATTATAGTGTGACAGAAGTAGCAGTAATATAATACCATAAAGCACAGAAGAAAAGAGTTTGCGAGTCTTTTAAAACACTCCTTGTGCTAAAGGTTAAAGAATACTTATCTCATACAAAAGGAGTCTAATTTTCTTCATTGGTACATAAATCAATAGGAACAGAAAATCTATTTCTTTCATTGCCTTTTGTTCATTTTCAGCTTCAAAGTGTGGAGGAGGAAGTCTACATCACTTGGGAAAACTTTGTGAATATGTTCTCCATGGGATCAATTTGAACAGTAGCTAACTGCCTAAAAATCATTTTCTGCTCTTGTCAATTCATTTTAAAAGACCATGTCTCCAAAACCCTAAGTGAAGGGAAGTGATAGTCCCTCAGTCATGTCTGACTCTTTGCAACTCCATAGACTTTACAGTCCATGGAATTCTCCAGGCCAGAATACTGGAATAGGTTGCCATTTCCTTCTCCAGGGGATCTTCCCAACCCAGGGATCAAACGCAGGTCTCCCACATTGCAGGCGGATTCTTTACCAGCTGAGCCATCAGAGAAGCCCATTCTATCAAAAAACTATAACTAAAACATGAATTCAATAAATTTGCAGGATATAAAATCAGTACACAAATATCAGTTGTGTTTATATATACTAACAAAAAACTATCAATAAGAGAAATTTTTTTTTTAAATCCCACTTAAAATTACATCGAAAATAAGAAAACATTTAGGAATAAACTTAACCAAGGAGGCGAAAGCTCTATACACTGAAAATTATGAGACATTGGCAAAGGAAATTAAAGAAGATACAAATAAATGGAAAGATATTCTGTACTCTTGAATTAGAAATTTTCACATTGTTTAATGTCCATACTACCTGAAGAGATCTACAGATTAAATGCAATCTCTATCAGAAATTCAATGGTAATTTCGCAGAAACAGAAAAACCTACCCTAACATTTTTATGAAACCACAAAAATCCCGAACAGTCAAAGCAATCTTGAGAAAGAACAAAGCTGGAGGCATCACACCTTTGATAACAATATTATAAAGGTATGATAATCATAACAGTACATTACTGGCATAAAGACAGATACATAGATCAATGGAACACAATAGAGAAACCATAAATAAACCCATGTATATGTGGCCAATTTTTGACAAAAAGCCAAGCATACTCAATGAGGAAAGGACAGTATCTTCAACAAATGGTGTTAGAAGAAAAGGATCCACATGCAAAAGAATGAAACTACAGTTCTATCTTCCACCATATACAGAAATTAACCCAAAATAGATTAAAGATTTAACTTAAGAGCTGAAGCTGTGAAACTACTAATAGAAAACTGAGGGGGTAAATTCCTTGAAATCAATTTTGGCAGTGATTTATAGGGTTTGACACTGAAAGTAAAGGCAATAAATGCAAAAACAGCACATAAAGAAATACCCAAAGGGGGACGATTGTCTTCAGTGGGTGCATGTCTATCCAGGAGGATGCTGCCTTCTAGACTGGTGCTGAGTTTGCAAAACTCTGAAGAAAGACTGTTACTAGAAGAAATGCTTTTGAACATTAGGTGTTTGTTTTCATGCTAATTACCATTTGGCCTTCCTGAAGAACAAGGGGATTCTGAGATACCAAATCAAGGAATTTGGTTATGGAATAGGCTTCAACTCTGGAACAATGAAAATATTTTGTTTTTAGGCAAAATTGTTACGCAAATATATCTACATTATTTATAATGCAGTGTGTACGCGTGTGTATGTGTGCATGTACACAAATATACAAAGAAAATTCAAGGAAATGCATTTAATGGTCCCATTAACTGTCATGATTACCACCCAGTAGCATGGCCATGGTTAAAAGATGAACCAAAAGAGAAAAAAGTACTGAGCTTTTAAGGGGAGCAAAAATGCTTTATCATATTTTGAATTGTATCATACAAGGTTGAACTTGATGAAGTCCCTTTGGCACAGTAAATAGAACACGCTATTAAGAGGATTTTTTAATGCCAAGGTGACTCTTACTTCTGCTGAATAGTATCATTGTATGTGTTGAGTACTCAGTTGTGTCTGACTCTTTGTGACCCTCTGGACTGTAGCCTGCCAGTCTCCTCTGTCCATGGAATTTTCCAGGCAAGAATACTGGAATGGGTTGCCATTTCCTATTCCTTGGGATCTTCCTGATCCAAGAATTGAACCCACATCTCTTGCATCTCCTGCATTGGCAGGGAGACTCTTCACCACTGCACCACCTGGGAAGCTTGAATAATTTTATATTGTTTCTATATCCAAATGTTGAGTCATTTAAACTTTAACAGAAAAACCATCCTTCTGATAAACATTTGTTATTTCTCAAAATCTTATTTACTACCATTTTGATACTTTAAGTTGATGCGAAAATCTTTTATAAATTCTACTCCCTTAGAGAATAAAAAGAAAGTAGAAAGTAACTTTATGTTGTCATGACAGGAGACCACTTAGGATAGGATTTACATGGTACAAATTCACCTGCAATACAGGAGACTGGGAGACTCAGGTTCGATCCCTGGGTAAGGAAGAGCCCCTGAAGGAGGAAATGGCAACCCACTCCAATATTCTTGCCTGAGAAGTCCCATGGAGAAAGGAGCCTGGTGGGCTACAGTCCATGGGATCACAAAAGAGTCGGACATGACTAAGCAATAAACAACATTTTGTTCAGATATCTTGAGCTATGTGAGATTCGCTCAGGTGCTGAAAGGAAAACTCATCTCCAAGGCTGGTAGTGAAAGTTGTATAAAATGAAACAGTGTGCTTGGAAGGTCTTTGTATATCTTAAGTGTTTAAAGAATTGTATCTATTATAATTATTTGAATTACTATATTGAGAGAGTATTTCAGACTACCAAAGACTATATGCAAATTTAAATTACATAGAATGGTCTATTGCATTGTTGAATTATTATTAGTTATGTACTAGAAAGAGAAATTTGGCATAAAGAGAAACAGTCTTAGAACTTATCCAAGATAATCTGCATATAAAAAATAGGAATGGCCTTTATATGGTGCCTCCCCCCTGCAAAAATAAAAACAAATTGTAGTACAAATTTTATTGTAAATAAAAAATCATTTATTTTTCAATCAGCATTATTATAAAGTTTTGATCCAATCAGAAGGCCAAGCTATTTAGTAAGTCTGTTAATAGCTTACCTTACTTGACTTGCATTCATTGTTAATATTCCATAGAAGAACACACACAAGCCAACAATGGCTGCAGGAATCAGCATTCCAGTATACCACCCCAGCCAAGCAAAGTATAATCCAATCTTCTCACCAAAGTACAGCCTGTGCGAGAAAGCAAATTCTTAGCTTATGGCAACCTAAGGAATACTACAGATATTAATGCCGCACCTAATATGACTTTCAGATAAACATTTGAGGTTCCAGCTCAGTTCCTCCTCAGCTCCATCTGGGATATCATAATAGTCTTGCTTAATAAATCCAGTGATGGTAATAGTTTGTTTTGAATGTTGCCTTTATAGGAGCAATTTTGCAAAATCTATTTATTTCTGTGTCAAACTTCTTAACATGGCTCATAAAGCTTTTCATAAGCCAGTTCTTGCTTTTCTTCATCCTCTTAGTAGAATCCTTTTTGTTTCCCCCACACAGAGCTGTGCTAAACCATACTGCTTTGGCATAAATTAGAAAAGTGTCTCCCTCTGGGTAGTTACTGAAAGCAGACTTGAATTCAGTCTCCATCTGCACTCTTGGCCAGATTCCCTCATGCCAGACACAATCTGCACAATTTTGTCACACATCTTCCTCAACAAAATTCAACTCTGCCGTTCCTGGAGCACATGACTCTTTTCTTGGTTTCCTCACTTTGGAAGATTACATTTCACCCTCTTCTCCTATCTGGCTTATACTTATCCTGTCCTTTATATCACTTCTTCCAGGAAGCCTGCCCTGACTTCACTTCAAACCTGGGTTAGATGTCCCTGGTCTTGCTCCCACACTCCCTTGACCCACGTTTCAGTATCCTAAACTCATAAAACTTCATGACCATTACCTATCACTCCCCCATTCCTTACCTTCCCTTTATGACTACAAGCTACTTGAAAATGGACCTGTATCTTGTTTCACTGGCACCCACCCCAGGAAGTATTTTGTTGAATGAAACAAAGGGAATGAATGTATTTTATTTCCCTTCACTTGATTAACATTTCATATGGACACAGCAGATGAACAAGATGGTTCCAACAACTTCTCAGTTGCTCTTCACCATGTCACTGCCAATATTAACCCTCACAATTTACAAGGCACCAGTAAGAAATGACAATTTCTTGAATTCTGCACTGGTGTTTGGTCTCCATCTTCTAAAAATGATTACTTAACACAGTTCTGTCCCAGTACTAGTTTTAGAGATTAGTTCATTCGGGAATACCTCTCTGGGCAAAAATTCTTACTGGAAAGAAAATTCTCTTGTTATTTTTTTTTCTTCTTCAGTAAGACTTCCCTCTCAAAAATCATCCTCTTTCTACTCCATTCTCTGTACTGTGCCAACTAAAATGTGTGTATTCTATCTAGTGTAGACATGAAATCACCCTCTACTGAGCATCATTTATCTAATTTTTTGCTTTTTTCATTGATTTCTCGTAGGAGACATAGATCAAAAGCCTATTTATTTCTTTTATAATGGAAGTGTTCTACTCTGAAATGAAGCTTATAATATTAGCAGGTATTCTAACAAAGCTACTTGTTCCTTCAAACAAGTGTTCTGTGGGGTGGAGTACAGTTCTGGCACATATTACTAACATTTTTATGATGATGATTATAGAGGACTGCACAGACAGAAACCCTTACATACACAGAGTATTATACCAAGATTTTTAATTATACATTATCGAAGGTTAAGAGGAGCAACGACGTTATTTGACAAGAGTGCAATTACCTAAGTTATAGCAAATTTCAGATCTGTTTCAAGAGAAGAAACTAGTTCCAAGCAAAGAAGGCTAATGAAAATATCCTTAATCTAGAACATGGGTAGTCACAATCTCTTAGGAGCTCTATTCAATTTCTTTAAAACCACAACAGGGCAAGGAGGAACAGGGGGTTGCTATTGGTGTCATGCCATCACACTTCAACTGGAGTCACTCTCTTTTTATGTTGTATATACTGGTATCCTGTGTTATGGGGCTTCCCCTGTGGCGTTAGCCCACTGCCCATGCAGGAGACCTAAGAGATGCAGGTTTGATCCCTGGGTTGGGAAGATTCCCTGGAGAAGGGAATAGAAACCCCTTCCAGTGTTTTTGCCTGGGGAATCCCATGGACAGAGGAACCTGGCAGGCTACAGTCCATAGCGTCACAGAGTCGGACAGGACTGAAGCAATTTAGCACAGCACAGTCTGTGCTACGTTTCATTTGACGATAGGATTCCGCTGCTGAAATAACTTTTATCATAAAAACGAATGTTAAGTTGAACTCTTTTTAGAGTGAATTGTTCCATTTAGTTTTTACACTTAAATCCTTCCAGTGTCTATTGAAAGATATTAGGAAAAAAAGTCACACAGCTATCTTAAGCAGGTTTTGTAGCAGACCATTTTTTTAAATGTATTTTTTTTCAGATTTCAATATTTTCTTTGGAAAAATAGGCTGAAAAGGCTTTAGCTACTAAAATGATAGAGTTCATTCTTAAAATGAAAACAAACACAAACACGTGCTTAGAAATGGTTGTTTATAAAAAAAGAAAATGAACTGATACTCCCTCACTTTCCACCTGGGCTTCTCTGGCGGCTCAGTGGTAAAGAATATGCCTAAAAGAATACATTTGAATCAGTTCTAATGAGGTGGATGAAACTGGAGCCTATTATACAGAGTGAAGTAAGCCAGAAGGACAAACACCAATACAGTATACTAACGCATATATATGGAATTTAGAAAGATGGTAACGATAACTCTGT
>NW_011495081.1:877362-894552 GCF_000754665.1 Bison bison bison | reverse complement strand
AAAAGAGACACTGATGTATAGAACAGGCTTATGGACTCTGTGGGAGAGGGAGAGGGTGGGAAGATTTGGGAGAATGGCATTGAAACATGTGAAATGTCATGTATGAAACGAGATGCCAGTCCAGGTTCAATGCATGATGCTGGATGCTTGGGGCTGGTGCACTGGGACGACCCAGAGGGATGGTATGGGGAGGGAGGAGGGAGGAGGGTTCAGGATGGGGAACACATGTATAATTTTTTTTAAATTAAAATTGAATAAAAAAAATTAAAAAAAAAAAAAAAAGAATATGCCTGTCAATGCAAGAAGACACAAGAAACACAGGTTTAGTCCCCGGGTCAGGAAGATCCCCTTGGAGAAGGAAATCACAACCCACTCCAGTATTCTTGCCAGGATAATTCCATAGACAGAGGAACCTGGTGGACTGCATTCCATGGAGTCAAAAAGAGTCGGGCACGACTGAGCCCCTGAGCACACATGCACACCAGTACGCGGACGCTTCATCATCATCTCGTGGCTCTCCTGACCCTATTACATGTCTGTATGTTAAATTCTTTTATTAAACTATCTTCAAACTCTCCCTTTATTCTGTCCATTCTATCCATTTCCTATTAGGACAATGATACGGTTTTGAGTTATTCTTGATATTTATAATTCATGAACATCTCATCAACACATATAATCTTATAATATGAATGCTATTTAAAAATTTTATCCTATAAATATTTCTAGTTAGCTGGGGATGTAAGTCTCTTTAATATATATTTCCTGATTTTTAAAAATAAGAACAAATCATCTTCCATCAAAATAAAATAAATTGTGAATATAATACTATTTCAAGACCAATTCAAGTTGTGAGCAGTTACTCACTAGGCTATACCTCCTGGAATAAAATAGACACTCATTAAATCTTCGTTGAAAGATAAATATATGCAGAGATGCTATGCTGGCCACCTTTCTATTTGTTCTCAGATCTATTTTCTGCCTGTCCTTCTTTCACTGGGAAGTAGATCATACAGATTCCCTTGTAAATTGCTGCTAAGTCACACTAGGAGGTACTGAAAGTCTCAGAGGTGGAAGGATGGGAGGAGCTTGTATCTTATCTCCTCTCCTGGCCGTTCTCAGGGCTCTCCCCAGAGCAGCCATAATTTGTTGTGAATTGTGTGTATGCTCAGTCATGTCTGACTGTTTATGAGTTGGTGGACTACAGCCCATCGGGTTCCTCTGCTCACAGAATTTTCCTGCAAGAATACTGGAGTGGGTTGTCATGCCCTCCTCCCTGGGATCTTCCCAATCTAGGGATCGTATTGTGTCTCCAGTGTCTCCTGCATTGGCAGGCAGATTCTTTACCACTGAGCCACCTATAATTCTCTGTGGCTTGACTCTCAACACTTCACATCTCTGCAGACAGTCCTCATCATCAATAGCAAAGCTCCTACCAAAGGGTTCAGGTATTAAGCTCTGAAACACACTTCATCCCATTTTTCCTCCAGCATTAAGTGTCGTTAGCATTTGTCTGCTGTTTTTAATTTCCCTAAATTGTTTCTTTTATTGAAAAGATGCATAGTGGCCTTTTTTTCCCCTTGTTCAACCCTGAATGATACAGATGATTTGGTGGGTAAAGAAAATAATTCCAAATCTAAGACAATGCTGAGAAAACAGCATTATATGTATTCCATTATTGATCTATCCCCAAGACCTACCTGATTAAATCCAGGGGCTGATGCTTGTACCACATTCCCCAGCGTGCCCAGCGTTCATATAATAGATGTCTGTTATTCTGAGGTCCGTGGGTTTTGATGGGTTGGTTACTTTTATAGGCTCCCTGAAACAAATAAGATAAAATGAGTTGATACACATTCTTTTAGTGAAATGTGAATTACTAGGAATTGCTTTTGCTTTTTTTTTTTCTTACAGAATAATTTAAAAACTTATTGGAAGCTTCAGGATTATAAACATAAACCCATCACTGGAGTGATGCAGTAAATGCATTTATATATCTATCTTTTATTGAAAATATTCTGATAGTTCTTTAAAACTTTTCTTAAATTCCTTTTTTAACCCAATGAAATACCTTTTACTTAAATTAGACTTTAGGTTTGTTTGAAACCTAAGGTCTTTTAATAAACACAATGTCTTCATCATCGAGAGAAATTGCTTTAATCTTTAGTTCAGAAATTGAGTCTTATTCTGCTTTGATAAGCTATCCACTCCCAGAAAATATTTACTTCATTAATAGAAGCTAATGAAAAGAGTAAATGTTCATTAAATAAGTGCTCCCCATCTAAAAGAATCACTACACTGTACACATGAAATTAATATAATATTATAAATCAGCTGTATTTTAATTAAAAGTGTTTAAAGTAAAAGAGATATAAGTCACCAGTTTTAGCCATGTTTTTAAATTCTAGAATTTGTAAAACTTACTTTAGATAAGATATTCCAAAAATGGAATTGTGTTTTAAAATTCTTTATATCGCCTCTCAAAAATCTGTCATATGCAGTTTCAGAAACATAGATTATATCTGTCTTTTAGAAGAAAGTGTTCTCTGAAGCCTGAACTGCTCTGCTTCTATAATAAAAAAGGACAATAGATATAATAATTTTATTTTCTGAATCAAAACTTAGACACAGAACTTAATGAAGTTCCTCTGCTCACTTCAATGTGTGATTCTACTTTTATGACATGTTTGATGAAAATTTAAAGCAAGTCATGTTTCAGTTACCTCACTTAGATTATGAGGATAATAAATATTGATGATATATCAATATAGAAGAGGTTTTGTGAGGACCCACTTCGCGTATAGCTATAAAATGTCAGGCACATAAGAAGTACAAAATCACTGTTAATTAATTTTATAGATGTTTGCGATACTCTGGCAGTTGAACAGTGCCAAACTAACATCTCCTAGACAATCAGGGCTGTGAGATCCTATGAAGAAAAAATGGCACCTGATTCATGGTCTGCAGGTGCCTCAAGGCTGAAATGAGAAGTTCATATGGATTTTGCTTCTGTTTTTCTCACTTCTGGGTTTTCCTGATAGCTCAATTGGTAAAGAATCTGCCTGCAATGCTGGAGACCTGGGTTCGATCCCTGGGATAGGAAGATCCCCTGGAGAAGGAAACAGCTATTCACTCCAATGTTCAGGCCTGGAGAATTCCCTGGACTGTATAGTCCATGGGGTCGCAAAGAGTCAGACACGACTGAGCTACTTTCACTTTTCACTATCACTTCTAACAAAATAAATTAATCAGGTAAAAGCAGACGTACAGTTAGTGTGCAGTCTCAAAGTTTCTTCCCTAAGGGAACCCAAGGTGCTTAAAGATTGGAAGCTAAGTAGATGGGAGGAAAGATCAAGATGCTTAAGACATCCACTTGAGAAAAGTTTGTTCTTTTGAAATTGGCCTACCCATTAAGATAGCTTGCCCTGAGATGGGAAGGTAACTCAAAATCTCAGGTTTCTTTAAATCATTCCTGATAATCCTTCTAAAATACATGACTTTCCTTGCCAGCCTCAATGGTCAGATGTAGGCATTTCCTGGATTTAAGATGCTAACCTTCAGAATCTCTAGTACATCATTGTCTGACTTCTACTCATTAATCTCAATGAACCACAAGTTCTGGGATGACAGTGACATGAGAAGCACTGCAAGAGAAAACGGATCAAAGTGCAGACTCCTGCTCAACCATGTATTTTCATCCCTTTTCACAGGACTATGTACACTCCTTGATCCATACCTTTTCCATGATCAGTCCCCTCATTCAGCCAACACACTTTTCTTGTCTCCACTACTCGTAATTGGTGGGATTATCAATTCTACCTATATTTTAGGCAGTCTTTCTCATATATATACTCCTCTCCTTCCCTTTCTTCATTATTGTGCCAAATTTCCCTGGAAATGTCTCTTTCTCCCCTCTTGCTATTGTCTTTTTTGTAAGCAAAAAATAAATCTCAACTGCGGAGGTCTAAAACTGTGAGTGCCCTTATTCAAATTAAAGAGTCCATTGACTCCATTTTCCTCTAAACAAGCTTTGCTTTTCTTTCTTCAAGTAATAGCCTTCAAAATCAGTAGGAGATTCCTGAGTCCATTTTATTGACTTGCCGCTTTATTTTCATTGCCTGTATTTCAACAATATTGTTTTCTGTCATTTTGTATATGTGTACCCATAATTTTGTATATGTGTACCATATATTAGTTTTTCTACAAAATTACAAGAATAAATTGGAAAATGACCATTATTTACAACCTATTCCTGCTGCTGCTGCTGCTGCTGCTAAGTCACTTCAGTCATGTCCGACTCTGTGCGACCCCATAGACAGCAGCCCACCAGGCTCCTCTGTCCACGGGATTCTCTAGGCAAGAATACTGGAGTGGGTTGCCATTTCCTTCTCCAACCTATTCCTAATAGGTTCCAAATTTCACATAAGAAACTGTCAAAAAATAAAAACTGTCAGAACACAGACTACTTAGGTAGACAAAGTATTTAAAATAAGAAAACAAACGATGTGCTGTAGAAGCTCCTGTGGGGACTCACACTCCAAACACTTTACCACTTACTGACTAGGTCATATTGGACATGGTGTTTAATTTCTGAGCCATGTTTCTGTCTCTCTGCAAGGGCAAAATAATATCTCCTCTCCAGGGTTACTGTCAGATGAATGGGAATATTCACGCACAGGACCTGTTGTATGAAACACTCTAACACATTATCTGCTATCATTATTTCTATTCCTAATATCAGTAGGTATACTATAATGAATAGAAGCATTGAAGTCTGGATGCCTAGGTTCAAACCTGCCATTAATACTTAACTTTTCTCAGGCTCAATGGTCTATCTATAAAATAGGGTCAATATTATTGCCCATCTCAAAGGGTTGTTTGCAAGGATTAGATGAGATAGTCCATATAAATAACAGCTCAGTACCAAATAGGAAGTGCTCAATACATTTTACCTTTTATGAGTTATACTAGACTGTAAATTCAGCCTTTAAAACTAGAAGACTGCTGGGCTTTGAAAACACACACATTAAACTCCTAAATACTTTGTTCTTATTTTAAAACGCAAAACTGCCTTAAAAAAGAATATTATGTGTGTGTGTGTGTGTGCGCGCGCATGTGTGTGTGCTGGGGGAGGGAGTTTAAAACTGATTCAGGTGTTGTTTATGTCTCAACAGGCAGAGTCTACCACAACATGACCTACTGAAAACTGGAAGAGGCAATAATCTGGCAGAAAATCAAGTAAATAATGGGGTGTAGGGTTGCGGTTGGAGTTTTCCTTGGGCTTTCAGGTATCCCAAGGCAGTAGGCACAGACCAGAATCTGCCCCGTTTCACAGCTGTGTGAATTCCAAGCTGTGTCAAGCCTGGAGCTCTATGCTGGAACAGTCTGGTCAGAGTGGCTGAGCCATGTCCATGCGTTCCGTCAGAGGCTGGGATTCCTGGTACAGGGCAAACTGCAGAAGGAATATAGAACCAGTGCACAGGCACAGATTATAATGGGGGTCTCAGAAAGGTCCAGGGCCACTCACTTAATTGAACCCTCCTGGAATAAGGCAGGTAGACTTAACTGAAAGAAAATGAGACCAAGCATTGAACAGGAGAAAAAAAAATTTTTTAATGGAAATTGTTCTTTAAAATTACCTCATGTGGGGGAAAAGCTGCTATATATGAGCCATTGTTTATAAGTTTACAGATACCTGGAAAGAGAAGAATAGAACATTAACTGAGTTAGTTTAATTGAAGAATTCCCTCTGAAGCAACATATATAATACTTGGATCAATAAATTAATTTTAAAACAAAATATCCCAAATGACTTCCACAGCTGTACCACCTACAAGCACAGTGACACTGTGAAAGAGACTGAATCTAAGAGTCTAATTGTGTCCTTATAACAATAATAAATGGAGCTTTGCAAGGTGCTAACAGATGGCACTTTGCCATATCATGAAATGTGGGCATTTTTTTACCAACTTATTTGGAGGCAGATGAACCTGGAACAACTTGTTTTTCCTCAAGAAAAAATGTCTCAAAAGGAGACTGCGTATCAAGAAATGTTTAATTCTTTAATGCTGATCCAAAGAGAATAAATAGCAATATGTGACTCTTTTTAAAATTTCTTCTGACCCAATGAGAGTGTAGTGAAATGGACTCTCTCATATCGTTTTGGGAAGACTAGATATTGATAAAACTTTTCTGAGGAGAAATTTTTATTGCAATATCATTTATATTAGTAAAGAATCTGAAGGAGATCAGCCCTGGGATTTCTTTGGAAGGAATGATGCTAAAGCTGAAACTCCAGTACTTTGGCCTCCTCATGCGAAGAGTTGACTCATTGGAAAAGACTCTGATGCTGGGAGGGATTGGGGGCAGGAGGAGAAGGGGACGAGAGAGGATGAGATGGCTGGATGGCATCACTGACCCAATGGACGTGAGTCTGAGTGAACTCCGGGAGTTGGTGATGGACAGGGAGGCCTGGCGTGCTGCGATTCATGGGGTCGCAAAGAGTCAGACACGACTGAGCGACTGATCTGATCTGATCTGATACATCAAAATTAGGGAATTGCTTCATTATTAGCGTTCAAACAATTATATTAGGGCTTGGTAAATGACTGCAGTTTGATGAATGCTTATAACAGAATATTTATAGCTATTTACAATAATGTTTTCAGGCATACTAAGGGCTTGAGAAAATATACATAATGGTAATTTTGAAAAGGACAGAAAATTGTAAACATTGGATGATTCTAATTATGAGGTATATATGTATGTACGTAAATTTAGCACTATTTTGTAACAATGCCAATTTTTAAATTTTATTTTTATACCCTTCTCTGTTTATTGCATGTTTGACAAAGTGCATGAATCATTTAAATGTCAATTTTATCTTTAAAGACTACATAAGCACATAGTGCTATCATTTAGACACATTTGTAGTTTACAGTCTGGATTTCTCTATATTTCTTATTTAGAAAACATCTGATTAACTGTAAAATTTTTAATAAAGATTTAGTGCTTAAATTAATTATTTTGACTGCTAGATAATAAATTAATTATTAATCAGAAGAGAACCAAAATCTGAACATTCCTCTTTGGATGACTTGAAACATAGTTCATTTTACTAATGTGGCATTCTATTTGAATGCAAATTAGTAGATATTAATACAAGTTTCCATTGGCTATCAACTCTTTATTTTTAAAAGTTTTTAGAATGTGACTAACACTATTTCTTCAGCCATCTTTTTCACCCTAACCAATGGCCAGCTCATCTGATACCTGCTGTTTTCTGCTTTGCTCTGTGTAAACTTTGCAATTTTACTTAATTTTCCCTGGTGATACTTTCTCAGTTTTCTGTTGCATCAGACATACTATAGCACAGTGCTAAACATTCAAACAACACAGATGTTTAGAAAGCTAAAGTTAGGTATAATCTCACCTTTCAGAGATAATCTCTAAAATATTTCATATAGAGTCTAGATTTTTTTCATCTGTGTTTAGGAAATGGAATTATATTAGACATAGTTTTGTAATAATTTTTTCAACTTAATAATTGCTTTCAGCTATCTTTCAAAGTCAACAAATAGAGAACTGATACTAATTCTCAATCTCCATCAGTAAAGGGTCTATGTAATATACTTTTTATAATATGTAGAGTATAATAGATGCTGAATACATTTGAGTTGAGTGAATCAAATCACATCATTTTTAATGGATACATTATGTGGATATAACCTAGTGGACAAAGTATCTCCAGTATTAGATGCTGAATACATTTGAGTTGAGTGAATCAAATCACATCATTTTTAATGGATACATTATGTGGATATAACCTAGTGGACAAAGTATCTCCAGTATTAGATGCTGAATACATTTGAGTTGAGTGAATCAAATCACATCATTTTTAATGGATACATTATGTGGATATAACCTAGTGGACAAAGTATCTCCAGTATTAGATGCTGAATACATTTGAGTTGAGTGAATCAAATCACATCATTTTTAATGGATACATTATGTGGATATAACCTAGTGGACAAAGTATCTCCAGTATTAGATGCTGAATACATTTGAGTTGAGTGAATCAAATCACATCATTTTTAATGGATACATTATGTGGATATAACCTAGTGGACAAAGTATCTCCAGTATTACTCTACTGGAGTAGAGTACTCTATTCTATTTTCTGTTTATAAAGCCACAGTGGACAAATATCTACATATATCATTATTCAAGAGTCAGATTTTTTTCTTTGGAAAAAATTTTAAGAAATAAAGTCTATGTTCCAAAGTTTTTGAACATTTCACATTTCAATACATGTTGCCATATGCCCTTAAAAAAGCTTTGTTTTATTTTGTTTTCTTTCATTAAAGGCTGAAAAAAAGAGGGTTGAGAATTTGTTCACTGCATTATATCCTCATATCTAATGCAAGAAGGCAAAGCTTCAGTAGTCAAAAAATACTTCTGAGTGTAATTAGTAAAAGTAAATACCATATTGCATTTTGAATTAGTGTTCTTACCCACTTTTGATATTCCATTTTCATATTTGGTGTGCTGCAGCATGTGATAGACTATTCTGCTTCGAGTAGCATTGCTGAAGAAGGTGTCCTTATTGTTAATTATGAAGCTGGGAAGATTAAGGGGGTTGGTTTTAATATTCAGAGCAGACCACAGAATCTAGCAACAGTTATAAGGTCCTGGGTAGTCATCCATGCATTTTTCCCCTTAAAATGAATGCATGTAAAGTATAGTAAATCAGAAGAGAAACCCTCTTCTTAAAAGAAAATCATTTGGCTACAGTTATAAATAATACAGGGCATTATCAAATATTCATTTTAATATCTTTCAGTTTATAAGGAAGCCTAGATATCCTCATATTTCTTGTTGAGCACGAAACAAAAACAGATTGTCTTTTGCCTCCCATAAATTTTGTACTACCTTAAGCAATGTGGTTCCAAATAGAACACATTAACAATTGATGTCATTCCCCCATACCTGCACTTTCCAAGCGAGGAGCTAGCTTATTTTGTTTTCAGTACTTTAGCGATAAGCAATGTTTCTCCCTTTCCCTTCATGTCCTACTCTCCCAATGCACAAAGAGTTGCATGAAATAAATGTGAGAGCCAATTATGTAAACAGCAAAAGGGTGATTTCAAGAGATGTTGGGAGAAAAGATATGGGAACTCACTGGTGAATCCGTGCACGGCTGAAGGGGCCAGTATAGCAGTCTGACTCCTCCAGGTCTGGGAAAGCTGACTTGTCGAGAACCATTGGGTTTTGGGACATCCATTTTTTGATTCTCCTAAAATATTTTTGCACCCTGGAACAAGGTCACATTTTTTAACTGAATTAAGTTGCATTCCAGAGTCATGAATGTCTACCTTTCACTACCATTCTGAAAAAGAGTTTCCCAAAGACATACATACATCCACACTCATACCCACACACCTGTATTATTTCTGTGCTCACACAAAGGAAATACATTCCAAAACAGACCAAATCTTGCATTTATTTAAATTCCTTCAGGACAACTAGGTTATCCTCATAAGAAAAGTCTTGTGGAAAAATATTAGAAACTCGTTATGTATAAAGATGGCATAGGAAAAAGCATAAAGAATAAAACCAGTGAGATTATTTATTAAAGGTGTTTGTATACATGTATATGTGTGTGTGTGTGCGTGTGTGTGTGTGTGGTTACAGATCACTTTAGAAAATCTACAGCAATGTGGCTCCACAAACATGGAAACTGAAAAGAAAGAAATGGCTCCAACATACTCAACACACTCAGTTTTAGGAGCCATAGGTCCTATGAGACCAGCAAGGATTTTGGAATCAAGAAAAATTGTGTTCAAAGGCAGCTCTGCATTATGGGTGCTGTAGGGACAAGTTATTTAACTTCTTGCCTTGGTTTCTTCACCCATGAAAGTAATCATACTGACATTGCTAGACAGTTGTGAGTTGGTGTTTTACTTTAAACTTGATTATTAACAACAAGTAAAGTTGAGTCAAGGAGCCTTTGTTGTACTTTCAGGACTTTAATGGACAGTTAAATCACCTGAATATCTTGTTAAAATGCAGATGCTAATTCAACAGGCTTGAGTTCTGAGACCCTGCATTTCTAACTAGCTTCTGTGGTGCTCATCCTGCTATCCATGAACTCAGCTATGTTATACTTATAAAAATGTGCTATATTTATACACTATGAGGTCTATCTTTGGCAATTTTTGGCTTCTTCTGTAATAGTAAGTCAAAGTGGCAGGAAAGAATATTTTCCTAGAGAAGTACAATGTCTCATAATATTTGTTTGGTCAACTCTGCTGCTGCTGCTGCTAAGTCGCTTCAGTCGTGTCCGACTCTGTGTGATCCCATAGACGGCCTCCTACCAGGCTCCTCTGTCCCTGGGATTCTCCAAGCAAGAACACTGGAGTGGGTTGCCATATCCTTCTTCAATGCATGAAAGTGAAAAGTGAAAGTGAAGTCGCTCAGTCGTGTCCGACTCTCAGTGACCCCATGGACTGCAGCCTTCCAGGTTCCTCCATCCATGGGATTTTCCAGGCAAGAGTACTGGAGTGGGGTGCCATTGCCTTCTCCATTGGCCAACTCTGCTTAAACTTTAAAAAATTTAGTACAACAATCTGCAGGCAATGATTGTATCTTAGAAATTATTTCACTAAAGTCTATTATGGTAAAAATACCATGCATAATTTGAAACAAACGTCAAGTCTTGATGTTAAACTTTAGCACGTAAAGAGTTTGGACCTTTTCTTTACCAAATAAGGTTATCATTTAGATGCCAAATCTTTTTTTTTTGGTTTTTCAGGGACCAGAGTGTTTCTTTCTAGCCTAAAATAACACATTAAAATTATCTGAAGAGTCTTTTTTGTTTCTTCTTACTACAAAGAAAGTCTCTGAAATCACAAAACATCACCACATTCTAGCCACTTGTGCACAGACACGTGAAAACACTGAGTGTGTTTTAAAGCAACTATTCTAACTTTTCAAATTCAGCCTAGTGAAGAAAACAATGGTATAGAAGCGAGAGGATGAAATTGCCAGTATGGAAACTGAGCCAAACATTTCCAGTCTTTGAGCTTTAGGTCCCTCATCTGTAAAAACAGGAAGTAATTCCATCTGTCCTATTTCATTAGGTGGCTAGGAGGATCAAATAAAAGAGGCATCTGATGACAATTAGAAAACACTGATAAGCTACAGGACTCAAGGGCCTATTATCTCTGACAAAATTAGACAAACGAAATAAAGTGATTTTTAGATCATCATTGACCTTTTAAAGAAAAATAAATCATATTATCAGCTTAGGCTTTTCACACACTTACTGTGAAGGAAAAAATGATGCCTGCTAATGAAATGCAGTCAGTTCAGTTCAGATCAGTTGCTCAATTGTGTCCGACTCTTTGCAACCCCATGAATCGCAGTATGCCAGGCCTCCCTGTCCGTCATCAACTCTCAGAGTCTACCCAAACCCATGTCCATTGAGTTGGTGATGCTAACCAACCATCTCATCTCTGTTGTCCCCTTCTCCTGCCCTCAATCTCACCCAGCATCAGGGTCTTTTCCAATGAGGCAGCTCTTCACATCAGGTGGCCAAAGTATTGGAGTTTCAGCTTCAGCATCAGTCCTTCCAATGAACACACAGGACTGATCTCCTTTAGGATGGGCTGATTGGATCTCCTTGAAGGCCAAGGGACTCTCAAGAGTCTTCTCCAACACCACAGTTCAAAAGCATCAATTCTTTGGTGCTCAGATTTATTTATAGTTCAACTCTCAGATCCATACATGACTACTGGAAAAACCATAGCCTTAACTAGACGGAGTTTTGTTGCCAAAGTAATGTCTCTGCTTTTTAATATGCTATCTAGGTTGGTCATAACTTTCCTTCCAAGGAGTAAGCATCTTTAATTTCATGGCTGCAATCATGATCTCCAACGATTTTGGAGCCCCCCAAAATAAAGTCAGCCACTATTTCCACTGTTTCCCCATCTATTTGCCATGAAGTGATGGGACTGGATGGCATGATCTTAGTTTTCTGAATGTTGAGCTTTAAGCTAACTTTTCACTCTCCTCTTTCACTTTCATCAAGAGGCTCTTTAGTTCTTCTTCACTTTCTGCCTTAAGGGTGGTGTCATCTGCATATCTGAGGTTATTGATATTTCTCCTGGCAATCTTGATTCGAGCTTGTGCTTCCTCCAGCCCAGCGTTTCTCATGATGTACTCTGCATAGAGGTTAAATAAGCAGGGTGATAATATACAGCCTTGACGTACTCCTTTTCCTATTTGGAACCAGTCTGTTGTTCCATGTCCAGTTCTAACTGTTGCTTCCTGACCTGCATACAGGTTTTTCAAGAAGCAGGTCAGGTGGTCTGGTATTTCCATCTCTTTCAGAATTTTCCACAGTTTATTGTGATCCACACAGTCAAAGGCTTTGGCATAGTCAATAAAGCAGAAATAGATGTTTTTCTGGAACTCTCTTGCTTTTTCCATGATCCAGCGGATGTTGGCAATTCAGTCTCTGGTTCCTCTGCCTTTTCTAAAACCAGCTTGAACATCAGGAATTCACAGTTCACGTATTGCTGAAGCCTGGCTTGGAGAATTTTGAGCATTACTTTACTAGTGTGTGAGATGAGTGTAATTGTGTGGTAGTTTGAGCATTCCTTGGCATTGCCTTTCTTTGGGATTGGAATGAAAACTGACCTTTTCCAGTCCTGTGGCCACTGCTGAGTTTTCCAAATTTGCTGACTTATTGACTGCAGCACTTTCACAGCATCATCCTTCAGGATTTGAAAGAGCTCAACCGGAATTCCATCACCTCCACTAGCTTTGTTCATAGTGATACTTCCTAAGGCCCACTTGACTTCACATTCCAGGATGTCTGGCTCTAGATGAGTGATCACACCATTGTGATTATCTGGGTCGTGAAGATCTTTTTTGTATAGTTCTTCTGTGTATTCTTGCCACCTCTTCTTAATATCTTCTGCTTTTGTTAGGTTAATACCACTTCTGTCCTTTATTGAGCCCATCTTTGCATCAAATGTTCCCTTGGCATCTCTAATTTTCTTGAAGAGATCTCTAGTGTTTCCGGTTCTATTGTTTTCCTCTATTTCTTTGCACTGATTGTCAAGGAAGGCTTTCTTATCTCTCTTTGCTGTCTTTGGAATTCTGCATTCAG
This sequence comes from Bison bison bison, assembly GCF_000754665.1. Classification (NCBI taxonomy): domain Eukaryota; kingdom Metazoa; phylum Chordata; class Mammalia; order Artiodactyla; family Bovidae; genus Bison; species Bison bison. Next base: position 881,375 of record NW_011495081.1, on the reverse strand, counting down.
ATGCTTGTATCTTTCCTTTTGTATCTTTCCTTTTCTCCTTTGCTTTTCGATTCTCTTCTTTTCACAGCTATTTGTAAGACCTCCCCAGATCACCATTTTGCATTTTTTTTCTTGGGGATGGTCTTGATTCCTGTCTCCTGTACAATGTCAAAAAATTCCGTCCATAGTTCTTCAGGCACTCTATCAGATCTAGTCCCTTAAATCTATTTCTCACTTCCACTGTATAATCATATTTGATTTTATTTACGTCATACCTGAATAGTCTAGTGGTTTGCCCAACTTTCTTCAATTTAAGTCTGAATTTGGCAATAAGGAGTTCATGATCTGAGCCACAGTCAGCTTCCGGTCTTGTTTTTGCTGACTCTATAGAGCTTCTCCATCTTTGGCTGCAAAGAATATAACCAATCCAATTACAGTGTTGACCATCTGGCGATGTCTATGTGTCAGGACATGTCCAATGCAGTCATGGTTGGATCTGAATCACATGATGTGAAGATCTAGCTTATTACTTAATTTCTTTGATTCTCATTCAGTTTTCTCATCTCTTAATTGAAGGGATATCCTGATAACTAAATAGATAAAGCCTGACCCTACAGTGCAAAGTGAAGACTCAATAAAATTTATGACATTAGTAAGGAAAAGGAATATCACTACTACTTCTACAACCAACACAACCACCCCCAGGCCATCATTGCAATCTAATGTATTATCGACACTCTACCAAACCAGATAATCACAATGGTGTGATCACTCACCTAGAGCCAGTCATCCTGGAATGCGAAGTCAAGTGGGCTTTTGGAAGTATCACTACGAACTAATCTAGGAAAGGTGAGGGACTTCCAGTTGAGCTATTTAAAATCCTAAAAGATGATGCTGTGAAAGTGCTGCACTCAATATGCCAGCAAATTTGGAAAACTCAGCAGTGGCCACAGGACTGGAAAAGGTCAGTTTTCATTCCAATCCCAAAGAAAGGCAACGACAAGGAATGCTCAAACTACTGCACAATTGCACTCATCTCACACACACACTAGCAAATAATGCTCAAAATTATCCAAGCCAGGCTTCAATGATGCATGAACCATGAACTTCCAGATGTTCAAGCTGGATTTAGAAAAAGCAGAGGAACCAGAGGTCAAATAGCCAGCGTCTGTTGGATTATGGAAAAAGCAAGAGAGTTCCAGAAAAACTTCTACTTCTGCTTTATTGACTACACCAAAGCCTTTGACTGTGTGGATCACAACAAAATGTGGAAAGTTCTTAAAGAGATGGAAATACCAGACCACCTGACCTGCCTCCTGAGAAATCTGTATGCAGGTCAACAAGCAACAGTTAGAACTGGACAAGGAAAAACAGACTAGTTCCAAATCAGAAAAGGAGTACATCGAGGCTATATATTGTCACTTTGCTTATTTAACTTATATGTAGAGTACATCATGCAAAATGCCAGGCTCGATGAAGCACAAGCTGGTATCAAGACTGCCACAAGAAATATCAGTAACTTCACATATGCTGATGAAACCACCATTATGGCAGAAAGCGAAGAACTAAAGAGCCTCTTGATGAAAGAGGAGTGGAAAAATTTGGCTTAAAACTCAACAGTCAGAAAACTAAGATCATGGCATCTCATCCCATCACTTCATGGCAAATAGATGGGGAAACAGGGGAAACAGTGAGAGACTTTATTTTCAGTTCAGTATAGTCGCTCAGTCATGTCCAACTCTGTGTGACCCCATGAACTGCAACAAGCCAGGCCTCCCTGTCCATCACCAACTCGGAAGTTCACTCAGACTCACGTCCCTTGAGTCAGTGATGCCATCCAGCCATCTCATCCTCTGTTGTCCCCTTCTCCTCCAGCCCCCAAACCCTCCCAGAGTCAGAGTCTTTTCCAATGAGTCAACTTTTCCCATGAGGTGGCCAAAGTACTGGAGTTTCAGCTTTAGCATCATTCCTCCAGAGAAATCCCAGAGCTGATCTCCCTCAGAATGGACCGGTTGGATTTCCTTGCAGTCCAAGGGACTCTGAAGAGTCTTCTCCAACACCACAGTTCAAAAGCATCAATTCTTTGGCACTCAGCTTTATTTATATATAGTCCAACTCTCACATCCATACATGACCACAGGAAAAACCATAGCCTTGACTAGATGGACTTTTGTTGGCAAAGTAATGTCTCTGCTTTTGAATATGCTATCTAGGTTGGTCATAACTTTCCTTCCAAGGAATAAGCGTCTTTTCATTTCATGGCTGCAGTCACCATCTGCAGTGATTTTGGAGCCCCAAAAAATAAAGTCTGACACTGCTTCCCCATCTATTTCCCATGAAGTGATGGGACCGGATGCCATGATCTTCGTATTCTGAATGTTGAGCTTTAAGCCAACTTTTTCACTCTCCACTTTCACTTTCATCAAGAGGCTTTTGAGTTCCTCTTCACTTTCTGCCATAAGGGTGGTGTCATCTGCATATCTGAGGTTATTGATATTTCTCCCGACAATCTTGATTCCAGCTCGTGTTTCTTCCAGTCCAGCGTTTCTCATGATGTACTCTGCATAGAAGTTAAATAAGCAGGGTGATAATATACAGCCTTGACATACTCCTTTTCCTATTTGGAACCAGTCTGTTGTTCCATGTCCAGTTCTAACCGTTGCTTCCTGACCTGCATACAAGTTTTTCAAGAAGCAGGTCAGGTGGTCTGGTATTCCCATCTCTTGAAGAATTTTCCACAGTTTATTGTGATCCACAGTCAAAGGCTTTGGCATAGTCAATAAAGCAGGAATAGATGTTTTTCTGGAACTCTCTTACTTTTTCCATGATCCAGCAGATGTTGGCAATTTGATCTCTGGTTCCTCTGCCTTTTCTGAAACAAGCTTGAACATTAGGAAGTTCACGGTTCACGTATTGCTGAAGCCTGGCTTGGAGAATTTTGAGCATTACTTTACTAGTGTGTGAGATGAGTGTAATTGTGTGGTAGTTTGAGCATTCCTTGGCATTGCTTTTCTTTGGGATCGGAATGAAAACACCTTTTCCAGTCCTGTGGCCACTGCCGAGTTTTCCAAATTTGCTGGCATATTGAGTGCAGCACTTTCACAGCATCACCTGCCAGGATTTGAAATAGCTCAACTGGAATGCTGTCACCTCCACTAGCTTTGTTTGTAGTGATGCTTTCTAAGGCCCACTTGACTTCACATTCCAGGATGTCTGGCCTAGATAAGTGATCACACCTACGTGATTATCTGGGTCATGAAGATCTTTTTTGTATAGTTCTTCTGTGTATTCTTGCCACCTCTTCTTGATATCTTCTGCTTCTGTTAGGTCCATATCATTTCTGTCCTTTATTGAGCCCATCTTTGCATGAAATGTTCCCTTGGTATCTAATTTTCTTGACGAGATCTCTAGTCTTTCCCATTCTGGTCTTTTCCTCGATTTCTTTGCATTGATCACTGAAGAAGGCTTTCTTATCTCTTCTTGCTATTCTTTGGAACTCTGCATTCAGGTGCTTATATCTTTCCTTTTCTCCTGTGCTTTTCACTTCTCTTCTTTTCACAGCTATTTGTAAGGCCTCCCTAGACAGCCATTTGCTTTTTGGCATTTCTTTTCCATGGGGATGGTCTTGATCCCTGTCTCCTGTACAATGTCACAAACCTCATTCCATAGTTCATCAGGCACTCTATCTATTAGATCTAGCCCTTAAATCTATTTCTCACATCCACTGTATAATCATAAGGGATTTGATTTAGGTCATACCTGAATGGTCTAGTGGTTTTCCCTACTTTCTTCAATTTCAGTCTGAATTTGGTAATAAGGAGTTCATGATCTGAGCCACAGTCAGCTCCTGGTCTTGTTTTTGTTGACTGTATAGAGCTTCTCCATCTTTGGCTGCAAAGAATATAATCAATCTGATTTCGGTGTTGACCATCTGGTGATGTCCATGTGTAGAGTCTTCTCTTGTGTTGTTGGAAGAGGGTGTTTGCTATGACCAGTGCATTTTCTTGGCAAAACTCTATTAGTCTTTGCCCTGC
>NW_011495081.1:853288-877124 GCF_000754665.1 Bison bison bison | reverse complement strand
GGAATCTTTTGTTGCCCATGATGGATACTTCATTTCTTCTGAGGGATTCCTGCCCGCAATAGTAGATATAATGGTCATCTGAGTTAAATTCACCCATTCCAGTCCATTTTAGTTCGCTGATTCTTAGAATGTTAACATTCACTCTTGCCATCTCTTGTTTGACCACTTCCAATTTGCCTTGATTCATGGACCTGACATTCCAGGTTCCTATGCAATATTGCTCTTTACAACATCAGACCTTGCTTCTATCGGACTTTATTTTAGGGGGCTCCAAAATCACTGCAGATGGTGACTGCAGCCACCAAATTAAAAGATGCTTGATCCTTGGAAGAAAAGTTATGACCGACCTAGACAGCATATTACAAAGCAGAGATATTACTTTGCCAACAAAGGTCCATCTAGTCAAAGCTTTGCTTTTTCCAGTAGTCATGTATGGATATTTGAGTTGGAGTATAAAGAAAGCTGAGTGCTGAAGAATTGATGCTTTTAACTGTGGTGTTGGAGAAGACTCTTGAGAGTCCCTTGGACTGCAACGAAATCCAACCAGTCCATCCTAAAGAAGTTCAGTCCTGAGTGTTCATTGGAAGGACTGATGCTGAAGCTGAAACTCTAATATTTTGGCCACCTGATGTGAAGAACTGACTCATTTGAAAAGACCCTGATGGGTGGGAAAGATTGAAGGTGGGAGGTTAAGGGGACGAAGGAGGATGAGATGGTTGGATGGTATCAGTGACTCAGTGAAGATGAGTTTGAGTAAGCTCTGGGAGTTGGTGATGGACAAGGAAGCCTGGCATGCTGCAGTCCATGGGGTCGCAAAGAGTCACACACAACTGAGCAACTGAACTGAACTGAACTGAACCAAACCTTTATCACATTAGCCATTTTGCAAACTCAAGATTTTATGGCAAAATGTGAAGATGACTTCTAACAGAGCTTTAAGTTTATTTGCTAAAATCAGTGCAGAGCAGGGAATTGAAGGGAACTTGAAAATAAATCTGGATTAAAGGGTCAAAAGAACTTGTCAGAGCATACCAGCTATAAAAGTTAGGGCATGAGATGCAGGGTTGGTGAAAAGGAGTGATAATGAAATCATTCCTTTTCCCTGATCTGTAAAACTGGCTATGCTTTGTTCTGCCTCCCTAAAGGGTTGCTTTGAAACTGCTTTGATAATTGAATATTAAATTGCTTTGTAAACTAATTATAGATAGCAGCAATGCTTGAACTGTATTTTTATATACATATTCTATCAATATGCCTATAGAAACAATGATCTTCAAAGCCTGGATAATTGCCTGTGCCTATTTATCCCCTAATGTTTATTGGCCAAATTACCCATGCACAAAACATTTCTCCCACATCAGAAAAGGGAAAGCACAGTGCCATCTAACTGCACACTCTGACTTTTGCTTCCCTCTTTCCAACTGTCTACAAATTAGGTTTTATAATTCTATAACAATGATGATGCCCACACACACACATGCAAACATTTAAGTTTACTTTTCCAAAGGCCAAGTTTTAAGAAAAATCAAAATCAGTCATTTCCTTAATTGAAAATGTAAACGCAAGCAAATACCAAGACAATCATTTTTTTCAGTTTAATATCATGTATTTTATAAATTTGCCTTTCCTATTTATTTGCTACCCTCCTCATATGCATCCACTAACACAAGAACAAAGAAAACTATTTGTAATATGTAAATTGTAAGTCAGTAAGCTAGAGTACCACTTAAAATAAATTAACAATCATTTGGAATAACTGGTAATCTTATTTTAATTTCATAAAATGAAAGAAAAAATAATAAACACAAAAGAAAATAAAACATATTATGACACATAATATAGTGTTCATTTTTCTAGTTTACTTCTGTTTGACCAAAATAGAAAAGAAAAGCATTTTCTACTATTAAAAATGTTAAAGAAACAGAATTTAGAATACATATTTATCAGGAATTCTAAACACAAGTTTACTCTAAAACTAAATTACGACGGCATGACATAGACATTTGTCGCCAATTTAATACACAGGATTTTATCCTTCTGTAAGTCTCTGAAAGGAATATACCTGTATAGCAGAAAATCCACCACTTACATAGTGGGAAAAATCCCACTAATTCTATACAGCACCCAGAAGTAAACCCAAATATGTTTTCTCAACACAATCCAGTATTAAACAGGCATGTGTAGAGAAAAACCCACAGTTGTATAATTATGTAAAATCCCAATGAATTTGCCCTTGTTATGCGAAACTAACTTTGGAAATTTGCTATATAGACCAGGAACAAATGAACACGAGTGAAATGATGAACGCTCACAGTAACTCTGAATGTGTCAACCTGACAAGCAGAAAAATCTGACTGGCTAAGGAACATCATTAATTTTATTAAAAGCCATTTAAGTTCTAATTCCTTTTAACATCCATCCAAATTTCAAGTTTTCCCCCCATGATTTGCTTTTCTTGTCACCTATTCCAACCACACTCAAATTTAGTGTTTAAAGGAGTATACTCTTCTATTCTTGAATTCAAAATGTTCCTGTTTTAAAGTTCTAAATTATATTTAGATATTTCTTTGGTAAAAGAACTAGATTTATTAAGTTCTTTCCTTAAACGGTCAGATATTTACACTGTATTTTTCTAGTTTCTGTGTCATTCTGATTTGCAACGTCCTGCAGTATCATTCACTAGAGCCTACTACATGACATTCACATTCTGCTTTGGTTAATTGATTTTTTTTTGCAAGGAGCAGAGCAGTCAAATATTATAAGCCTTTTGTTTGTAGAGTTCATTAAATGAAAGCTCATTTCCTCCAGTGAAAAGGGGCCAAGGCAATTCAGGTGGGAGGGTTTCTTGTGTCTCAGGGTTATGTTTTAATTATTTCCTTTGCCATAGCTACTGTTACCACAATACGTAAGGAGCTGTTGTTTTGAGATAAAGCTTTTAAAAAGAAGTTTGCTTTCAATGCCAGAACTGAAAGAGAGTCAGCTTCAGCTCGTGGAATAAAAGTAGGTACGTGATACAAAAGATGCTGTACGGCCTTGGGAAACCACTTCATCATTCCGGATGCTAATCTTTCTTTTACCATCTCATCAATAAGAGGCTTGGATTAGATGATCCAAAAGGCCTCTACTGTGTCTATTACTTTAGTGGGTCATCATTTACCTATAATCCTGGCTTTATAACTATTTTTAAAATTAAAATCTCCTAAAACACTAACTAGCAATTAAAATCCTTGTTCTATAATATTATATAAAAGGAGGATTATAGGAATGGCAATGGCAAATAGAAAAAAATAGATCATGATTTTAAGCATTATTAAATTTGGCATAATCACTTTGTAAATCTCTTGCATAAATAATAAAGTTCCCCTTTGTAAAATTTACAACTGCTGTTACAGATAATCAAATGCATTTTTATTGTTTTTCCCAAATGACAAATTGGTTATAAACAAATTACATATCACCCACCAACCTGCCCATTGATTTGCTCCTCCGGTCAGTGTAATAAGATTTTTTTCTAAAAAAGAAAGAAAGAAAGAAATCAGCTGAGGAAAGTCACATGAAAATCGTGAAATCAGAGAGTGACAACATTCAATTATACTGAGCATTTCAATACTCTCATTTTCACATGCTAAAGAAAGACATGAAATAAACCAGTATAACAGGAAGAACATTTCCCAGGTGTCTCAGTGGGTAAAGAATCAGCCTGCAATGCAGGAGATGCAGAAGACATGTTGTTCGATCCCTTGGATTGGAAAGATCCCCTGGAGGAGGACATGGCAACTCACTCCAGAATTCTTGCCTGGATAATCCCATGGACAGAGGAGCCTGGTGGGCTACAGACCATGGGGTTGCAAAGAATCAGACACGACTAAAGCGACTGAGAACACACACAAATAGGAAGAACGGTGAATTTGCATTGTTTTAATTTCAGACCCTAAGTTACTAATAACAGAGACACTTCATAAATCAATAGATCATTTTTGAACATTTGATTTTTTTTTAAGTTTAAAAAAATATTTATTTATTTGGCTGTTCTGGGTCTTAGTTGCAGCATGTGGGATCTAGTTCCCCAACCAGGGATCAAATTCAGGTGCTCTGCAATGGGAGTTCAGAGTCTTAGCCCCTAGGCCACCAGGGAAGTCCCTTAATTATCTTTTGAAAGTCTGTCTTTTGCTGCTGCTGCTGCTGCTAAGTCGCTTCAGTCGTGTCCGACTCTGCGCGACCCCATAGAAGGCAGCCCACCAGGCTCCCCTGTCCCTGGGATTCTCCAGGCAAGAACACTGGAGTGGGTTGCCATTTCCTTCTCCAATGCAGGAAAGTGAAAAGTGAAAGTGAAGTCGCTCAGTCGGGTCCGACTTTTATCAATCCCATGGACTGCAGCCCACCAGGCTCCTCCGTCCATGGGATTTTCCAGGCAAAAGTACTGGAGTGGGGTGCCATTGCCTTCTCCATCTTCATTGTGTAGTCTTCTACACAATGCATATTAATCAGAGCATAGGCTTGTATGTTCTACAAAGTCATCTATCCATCTAAACACATATGTACTGAATATTTCTGATATTGCAAAGAATTCTATTATAACCTTAATATTATAATTAGAATTATATTATAATTAAATTATAACCATTAAAAATTTAGAGAAAAAAGAGGGTCTTTACCCTCAAAAAGCTACTTTACAGTTGAGGAGAGAAGTGATAGTTATAATAAAGTGTGATAACACAGTAAAACAGAGAGGGCTATAGAAGTACCTAGGAAGGGATCTCATTTAGCCTTTGTAGATGTAGGAGAAAGGAGATAGGGAAGCCTTCATCACTATGTGTTATCTGTGCTGAGTCTTAAATTCAACCTTGTTGAATGACAGGAGTCTTCTAAACGGAGTACTTAGGACACAGCATTTTAGCCTGAGGTAGCTCGGAGAAGGTGATGGCACCCCACTCCAGTACTCTTGCCTGGAAAATCCCATGGACGGAGGATCCTGGTGGGCTGCAATCCATGGGGTCGAGAAGAGTCGGACACGACTGAGCGACTTCACTTTCACTTTTCACTTTCATGCATTGGAGAAGGAAATGGCAACCCACTCCAGTGTTCTTGCCTGGAGAATCCCAGGGACGGGGGAGCCTGGTGGGCTGCCGTCTATGGGGTTGCACAGAGTCGGACACGACTGAAGCGACTTAGCAGCAGCAGCAGCAGCAGCACATGAATGGTTATGGGAGCAAGTGAACCATTGTAAAATTCAGGGAATTTTTACTAATTTGATAATTGCCAGCATATAAATTGCAAGTTGAGGATCATAAAGAGGTGAGGGGATAATGAACAAGGCATATATAATGAAGGATCTTAACCACTGATGCTAAGGTTTTGGACTGAAAGATATTGAATGTATTAAGTAAATGTGTACCATTCTGATTAATTCACACTCTAGAAGATTCTCACTAAATCTACATCTTGGAGCTCGAGAATCTCATTTGGGACCTTCTAAAATGCCTCTTTACCCCCACCCACCAAAACCCATTCCAGAGAATTAGAAGACTCCTCTGCAGTGCATGTGGTTTCTAGAAAGCAGGGCTGAGAGTCAGTACAATTGACATTTAGTCCTGTATTATTAACTGCTTAGAAAACCTGAAAACATTCTGAGCTACTGTATTTCATAGCAATCACCAGTCACAATCCTAGAAAAGAATTTTAACTTGTCCCTGACACACTCTAACACTAATTATAAGTATGGAGTTTGAATGCTTGCTCTGCTTATCCTAAACTCACATTTAAATACCACTTCCTTTATTTTTTTCAAATATACACAGGTTTGTGTGCATATGTCATTTACTCCCTATTGGGCTATAAACCCATCTTCACTCTAAAACTCTCACATCATTTACCCCATTATTATATAACTGTTCACTGACTATCTTATATAGGAGATCGGGCTTCTTAAAGATGCCAGTTTCAGTTCATCTGACTTTGTGTATATGGTATATTCTTTGGTAAATAGTAATGAGGATTCCCATGACTGATGAATAAATGAATGAGCTTTTAACTCACAGCTGCATTTATTTCCTTCAGTGCCTGAGGGTACTTTCAATTTAATAACATTTACTAAATAAGGTATATCTTTAAAAAACTACAAATGTAGAAATTAGTTTAAAATAATTGTCAGTATCAAAAAAATCTAGGAATGTGATTAAGAGATGATAAGGATTATGATTACTATAATTATCAGTTGTGGATATGGTAAGGAATAACATAAAAAGACAAGGGAACATTGAGACTAAATGTTATCCTCTTTTTATTGTTACTATTTTGAAATATTTCTTTCAAGCATTTTTAAAAATTTTGAAATGCTTTCGGAGAAATAAAAAACAAGTGAAGGAAGAATATCATACAAGATGAATACATGTGGTTTTTAGACCATAAAAACAAATAAAATTAAGAGACTCACTTTTCCCAATTAACTAACATTCTAATTACCAGTCAAATCTAGGATGAACTATGTATGACAATTAATGCTGTAATGTCCTCTTACTTGAGGATTGGTTACTGTTTATCTTGAGGACATGCCCATAATGGCTTGTATCTGCGAGGCTGTATAAAAGGGGGAGCTTTCTTTCTGTCTTTGCAATCTCAGTGAATTTCCTGTGACGCAAGCCGCATTTGGTTTAATGCTTATTTATGATAAAAAGGGTGATCTTTCTCTGGTATCTTTGTGGAGAAGTTTCTTTACTTGGGGAAGATTTAGTTCTTAATTACATTCCCCTAACATATACGAGTGAACCTTTAACCCACTCAGTCAATAATAACTTGCAATTCTCCTTAGTCTTTCTGCATAAATGAACCTGCAGGACCAAATTATTTCCACACACAATCTTCATTACATAATTTATTAACTGCATATTGTTCATTGACAGAGCTTTCTTTATTTTCCCTTATTTTTTCATTTGAAAGATCCTTCTATTTTACACCTTATGTCAAGACAGCATTTTTTTTTGTTCCATCATAAGTTTATTTTTTTTCTTATATGATATTGTACATGTTTTAATGCCATTCTCCCAAATCACCACCACCGCCCCCACCCCACAGAGTCCAGGACTGTTCTGTACATCTGTGTCTCTTTTGCTGTCTCGCATACAGGGTTGTCATTACCATCTTTCTAAATTCCATATATATGCATTAGTATACTGTATTGGTGTTTTTCTTTCTGGCTTACTTCACTCTGTATAATAGGCTCCAGTTTCGCCCACCTCATTAGAACTGATTACAGTCACTCAAAATGATTTATAAGTAAATCATTATCTCAATCACTGTTTCCAACCAGTGTTTCACATAGCCAGTGGCCACATGTGAAGATGTTTGCAGGTCCAAATGAGAAGGACTGTCATATGAGAGGGACCCTGGCCCCTGCTCCTTGTTAAGCGAAGCTCCTGTACTTTTATCTATTTTATACACTGGGGTCTCTGTATGTTATTACATCATTTTATTTTTGAGTGAGTTATCCTTTGCATACAAAGGTGATCTAAGTTTATTCCCAACAATAATAAAAGGTTATTCTTAGTTGTTTTAAAAAATTCTCCCAAATTTGCTCTGATTAAAACATTTGTGGGAATAAAAGCTTGAGGAAAGACAGAAGGTTGACCCATATTGAACTCAGTCTGAGAAGCTACAGGATGACTGAATCATCTTAAATAGGCTTGCCCACTTTAATATAAGATGGGTAAGAATGAATATGAATCACCTTGAATAAAAAGAAAAGTGAGGAAAGTGGGAATTGATATTTATGTAATATAGAAGACACACAAAGTCATTCCTAATAGAATAAAAGATAGAAAATGTGGGATATTTTAATTCTCAGATTTTTTTGGTTAGTTATGAAACATCAAGTCCAGTATGCAGGCCATTTTAATCAAGAAAAGAAATAGCTAGACAATTTAGATATATAAAATTCTATATATGCAGAATATTCAAGCATAGGCTCTAGATAAAATGTTGAAGTTTTGTGTTCAAACAGTAAGTTAGCAGAAAACTTTTGTAGGAAGGGTTATAACTCTAATAATTTTTTCTGAATAAATTTGCAGGTTTTCTTTATGGAATGCAATATAGGTTTCACTACTGAATATGGAATAGTCAAGCATGCGTATGTCCCTCTTACATAAATTTTTTAAAAAATCTTGTCTTGAAAAGAGATATGCATTTTTCCTATTTAAGTTCTTTGATGTCTATCCATTTCTTAATTTTAAGACAATAGGTATGTCTATATATGTCCTTAAATATGGTAACAATTGACATTTGGAAATTGAGCTGACAATCATGAAAATACTTCGCCACTTATTTTATACTTAAATAATATTCCCTCTTCATGAGCTGACTGCTATCCCAAATTTTAGGCATACCTTATAAATAAATCAGAATTTGGTTACTAAGGAGTTGGTTAATGCTACATCTATTATTAAAGTAATAGGGAAAGATGTTGCAAAAGAACTCCTCATTCTAGAATTCCTCAGAATGTTTTCTCAAGAACATCATCATATTATGATTTAAAAAATCCATCATTAGATGAAAATTAAGGAAAGGTTGCTCTGTGTAACTGTCTGTTGAAATTTATAAACATTATAAGAATTATAAAAATACTAAAATCCTCAAGACAATATTTCTCTACCAACTATAATAAAATCACTTGGGATGCTTGTTAAAAACGCATATACCCAATCTTATCCTTTGGGTGTAGGTTCTAGGAAACTTTACTTTTGCTGAGTTTCCCAGGTAATTTTGATGTATTCTGAAGACTTAGAATCACTTCTCTAAAAATTCCTACAGTAAATAAACTTATTGTTTAACTTTGAATTTCAAGAACATATTTGGTCACAGGATATTTTTCTTTTACTTTCTCTTGAACCAGTGTTCTTTTGGTATACTTTGGAAAAGCTATATATTTTCTAATATTTATATTATTAAATCAGAAGAATCACAATTGCATTTTTCAAAGTTTCAGTAATGTGGAATTTGTAAACATTATCTTGAAAAACATAAAGAAGAAACTTCAGCCACAGCATCAATTAAAAGAGACAGTAACTATATATATTTCATATTTCTTTCTTTTGATGTATCATAACTCTTCTTTCAAATGCAATCTTATCAGAAAATAAAAATGAATATCATTTATAACAGCAAAACGGTTTTAAAGAACTTCTAAGGAAAAGACACGAAGAAATAATTTTGATACAGATTTTTAAAAAAATTATGAGAATATTGACTATTCTTTAAATTAGAGTTCCTCAATAGTTATCTGAAAAGTCAAGAGTAAGGGAAATGAGAGGAAAAAGGCCAATATGCTCTAACAGATTTTCAATTTTTAAAAATAATACAACCCAACCAAGATGGTTGAATGAGTTATATGAAATTTGTGACACGAGATTCTTTTGCCATTGTCTTTATAAGACTTTTTCCTGATACACTACAGCAGAGTGGACATACTTGAATAGTACTGTTAGGGGAAGCACACTGATTGAAACCGCCTATCCTGGCCAGGCACCATCATAACCATCTGCATGAGTTGTTTTATGACAGGAGGTCCTGGTAAGGAACATGGAACTAATAAGCCTCCACCAACCAGAAAAGTTCGGGAAAGGTCAAAAGGAGACACCACATGTCCGACCACCTCCCAGAATCCTTCTCTCTGGCATCCATCTTGGCTGAACGTGCACCACCAGGAAGGACTCTGAGTCAGTTGATTGGCTAAAGACAATCCGAAAACTAATCCCATCACCATAAAACCTGAGACTGCAGCCAGAGCTGTTCTCCTGGGTTCCCTTACCCCACTGCTCTCCACCCAGGCGCCCTTTCCCAGTAAAATCTCTTGCTTTGTCAGCACATGTGTCTCCTCAGACAATTCATTTCCGAGTGTTAGACAAGAGCCCAGTTTCGGGCCCTGGAAGGGGTCCCCCTTCCTGCAACATACTGATAAAGAAACTGATAAAGTACTGATAAAGGAAGAAAAAATATTTCTGAAATTATGAATGTCAAATATTTGGTGCAAAGTAAACATGCTAACCAACATTTATTTTTCATTGAAACAAAGTATAATTTCAAATTAATAATAAGTGTCTTGGCCAGGAACTAAGAATCAGATGATGCCAAATTCCCCCTTGGACAGCAAAAAAGGATTCAGTCTTTTGGACCTCTAGCAGACATGTGTTTTGTATAAAGTTCAGAGGAGGTAATGGAAGCTATGAACCTTTTTGGATGAGATATTTAAACATAATATTCAGTTAACCTGAACATAATCTGAATAATAAAATCTACTGAAATGGCATGCTTTGTGACAGTCTCTAAGGGTTTCCTCCTTTTGCATCTATGAGGCAATTAGTTTGTGCGTAAACTCAACTATAACTCCTCGTAGAAACAATGGTGAAATCACAGGAATAGGGGCAGGATGAAGGCATATGGAAATTCATTTGGAATTTTTTTTAGCAATTTCACCCTGATATCGGAAAGTAGGTTATTGTCTTGGGTGTTACACTTGTTTTGCATCTTTGTTTATATCCTGCAAGCAAATTAGAACTTGCTAAAAATAATTTTGTAAGAAAGTAAAAATAAATAAGGACCCACAAAATAATAAAGACTTCACTCCCACCCATCAGAAGCAATCATGTTTTAGCGTATTATATTTTCTTCCAATTTTTTTCTATTCATTTTACATTGTTGAAATCTCATTGTATAAATAAATGCATATCCTATACATATTTTATTTAAATTTTACTACTTATTATTTAACTACAGTCATTAAGAAATCCTTGTACCCATTCGCTTTATAAATGAATTATTTGCATCACAAGGATATATCTAATTTATTTGAATCCTCTACCGTTGAATATATTTACTTTTTCCACAATTATAAAAAATATTGCAGGGAATGTTTTTACATATTTTTCAATTTTCTTCTTAAGATAAAATATGAAGCTTATGAAAAGTTTTAAGTCTCACAGAAAATAATTTTAAATTGTTTCAGAATATTTTATGAAGATTGAGTCTCACCACATATCAACAGATGTGATTATTCACCATATTTGTGGTAGGTTTGAAGAGTACTACCTGTGAAAGTGTTTGATAATTTTGTAAGTTAAAATGAATCTCATTGTTTTAATTCTGCATGATTCTGTGTAGCATGTATGCATACAGACCAAACAAGAAGAAACCAGATAGAGCAAAAGGCAAATATGCTCCATTGTCAGCCTGAAATAAGTCACAGGCATGTATATCAAAAGGCTTTTTTAAGAAGGAGACATAGTGTCAGGAGGAAAAAAATTCCTCAGAAGTCAAAAGACGTAGAGTAGCACGGTGTTTATTTACCTACTTGTGCTCTCAAGACTGGTTCAGTAGAATGACCTGAATTGAAAGAAGTCTTCTGGAGACTTCAAACTATCTAATCACAACACAAATAATATTTCATATGTCCTTACTTGCTTCTTTCAGGAATCAAGTTTCATAAAAATGTACAAACTTCAGGTTCTTATAGATATCATATTAATAATTTATATAAGGTGCTAAAGAATTCTAAGGAATTTTCTTTCCTGTGTTCATCTTCTTTTGTTCTTTTTTTTAATTTAAATTTATGTATTTTAATTGGAGGCTAATTACTTTACAATACTGTATTGGTTTTGCCATACATCAACATGAATCCACCACGGGTGTACACGTGTTCCCCATCCTGAACCCCCCTCCCACCTCCCTCCCCATATTGTTACTATTATTATTTTTGCCAAGCTCTTCAAGATATTATTTACCTATCTTATAATTATCTGTATAGAGGATTTCGAAACTATCTCTCAAACAGGTTGTTCAGTTGCCCAGTCATGTCCGACTGTTAGCAACTCCATGGACTGCAGCGCCCCAGGCCTCTCTGTCCCTCACCATCTCCCAAAGTTTGCCCAAGTTCATGTCCGTTGCATCAGTGATGCCCGCTAACCACCTCATCCTCTGACAGCCTCTTCTCCTTCTACCCTCGATCTTTCCCAGCACCAGTGACTTTTCCAATGAGTCGATTTTCCCATCAGATGACCAAAATACTGGAGCTTCAGCTTCAGCATCAGCCCTTTCAGTGAGTATTCAGGGCCGATTTCCCTTAAGACTGACTGGATTGATTTCCCTTGAGATTGACCCAAACAGGAATGGGAGTCAATTTAGGTATCTAATTCTAATATTGTCACTGTAAAATTCCTCAGTAGTTGCCAGTACTTAATCAATTTCTGCTTTGTGGGCAATGACTTGTGGGTGCAACTTCCAAAGCCTGAGGAATTTCAGATGATTAAAAAGACAAGACTCTCGAGGCTTGTCATGCAACCTGAGGCTGGCAGCCCTCTCACAGATCTGGTCTCTTCCATGTTACCAGGTCTGATAAATTTCTTCACAGTTTTGAATTGCCCTCTTACTGTTCATGCAAATTCATTATCTAGAGGCTCTTTTCCTTGGCATCTTGTTATCCTGAACCTTTTAAAACCTTTTTTAGCAGTTGATGAAGCATACTGAGCTTCAATGCCAGTTCATGCATGGTAGAAATACTTGAATTTCATTGTGAGACATCAGGAAGGAAAGTGATATATTCTGCATATAACACAAAACACACAATATGGGGAAATAGGTTTATGCAATTTTTGACTTTCCTGTAGTCTTGCCTATAGGAAAGACTGAAACGTCTTTGAACTGAGAAGGTCTTTCATTACCATTTATCCTTTGGCACTGAGGACAGAGCCAAGAAACTATCTGGTTGATCTGCACCTGAGGAAAGTTTCCTGATAACTGCTATACAGAGAATGCTGAATCTGTATACATAAGAATGCTACACACTTACTTCTGTCACAGAAATAAGAGTTCCATCTACCTATATTAAATAAGTGAGACTGATCTTGGGAATAGTAAGTAAAATTAGAAAACAACTATCTTTCCCTCCTTCCAGTCTAGTCCAGCTAGAAATGATATAAAGCATCCAGGGAACCTGGAAGCTTACACTAGGCAAGGAAATTAGAAGGTAAGATAAATGGCCAAAATTGACTAAAGGTGGGGGAAAAAAGCATTTCTTCTGCAGAAAGAATTACATTTATTACTCTCTGGCTTTGCAAAAAAACAGGCTCACCTTAACATATTCTGAGATAGAACGAAACAAAACCTGAAAGTACCTGAAGGGCATCCTAATATTCAGTCTCTCTGCATACTTGCACAGTGTGTCCCACGGAATGTGAATTTTAATAAACATGATATCCGAGTTTGCAACAGCTGGCTGTAAAGGGCAACAGAACAGGTGCCAATTAGAATCAGAGCTGATTATCATGTCACAATTTGACCTTACAGGGAAGAACACTGTCCCCTTTATTTACACAGGAATCATTATCGCTGATTTAAAAGGAATTTATATGAATAAAATTTCTTAACACAGAATTATCTTAATAAAAATGTAATGATGCCATTGTATGCAAGAAATAATCATCCATGTGAGTTAGCGTGCTTTCTTCCTTGACCATTATTAAGATCCAGAGCCACCAACCAGAATAATCATGAGCCAATTAGGACTCTGAAGTTATTCTGGTTGCAAACTTTCTCATGATCCTTTTTTTCCTGCTCAAGGTGGATAGACAATACTGACAGTTATACCAGTTATTCATTCATTTTTCTTCTAGCATATTTTATTGAGCAATTACTATTATACTTGTGAGAGCCTATGACAATTCTGGGGATAAACAGAGTATAAGACTTACAAGTCCATGACCTTGCGGAGCTGTCAAATTTGCATACTTACTTGAATCTTAAAAGGTTAGTATAATGTTTCCTGCAAGAGATCATAATAATTTGTGTCTTTGATCTAGACAAGAGGTTTTTAAGCAAAATAAAGTGGGCATTGGGATTATCTAAGGAGCTTTTAACAAACTTGAGTACTCTGGTCAATTTCTTTAATCCTAAATGCCTACTTGGAAGAAATGACACAGTATGGAAGAAAAAACACAGTGTTTAGAATCACAAAGAGGTAAGTACAAATTCCATTTCTATCATTTATTAACTCTAGGACCTTGGGGAAATTACCTAATTTCTTTGATGCTCAGTTTTCTCGCTTGGGAAATGGAGAGAATGGTCTTACCTCACAGAGTTGTCCTGAGTCTTATGAGAGACTAGACTATAAAGAGCTCAAGTACAAGGGGTTTACCAGAATGTTCATTCCCAGTGAGAGCATGCTTCTAGAATCAGACCATGGCCAAAGTAATGGCTATTTTCAAAGCTTCACTAGAATAGTTCTTTTTTTTTTTCTTTTTTTCAGTAAATAGCTACTTGATTCATCTTTGGTGGAGCACTGCCTTGGTTTTTAGGCCTTCTATAATAGGCTTTGAATTATACAAGTAAAAAGCCAGTAACAGCGTATGATTGGGGAAAACTCTGAAGTTGGGGACTTGAATCAAGTTATTGAAAAGTTAAATTTTCTTTAAAATAAAACTCAGTATAAATTGTAATAAAACTGTATTTCTACAGACTATAGTTTCTTTGGGAAATTTCTCTTTCCTCTTTATGTATTCAAAGTGCCTTATGCTTTTATGTCATTGCTCAGTTCCTGGGGAGGTGTGGGTTCCTTTCCAGCAGTTACTCAAAGACAGAGAAAATGGGACCCTCAGAATTAAAGAAAACATATTTAGTGCTCATTTCATCCCAGAATCTGGAAGTGAGACTTCTATGAAAATGAATCTAGACTCAGACAAAATCAGTCTCTCCCAGAATGACACATTGTACAGGTGGGATGATTTAAGATAACAACCAATCCCTTGAGAAGTGCACTGATGTTAGATCTTTACATTCTCTCCAATGGTTTCTCAGAAGTTTGAGAGTGGGGATCTCTTTTGAGGAATAAGCAGATGTTGGGACAAAAAAAAAATCATTTCTCAGGAGCTAAGCCTTATTTTGGTATGAATGGAGATCACACTCTCCCACAGAGCATCATGGTTCTTAAAACCTAGGAATGTTGGCTGCCAGAATATATTAGCAGCATGAAGAAGGAATGACTATTACATGCATGGGTGTTGAGAGAGATCTGGGAAGGCTTACCCTCCACCATAGGAGAGCTTGGGTTTCATACCATTAGTTGGTTCCTAGCTTGTTTTTCTTCACAGCATGTACAGCTAGAACAGGTCGCTCCCCACTTCTTCCACAGCTACTGCTCTGGTCTATCACCACCATCTCTGATCTAGAGTCTTACAGTGTTTTCTAATAGAGCCTTTGCTCATATTCTTGCCCCCAGTGGTCTATTCATAGCACAATGGCCAGAGTTACTCTTTAAAATATAACTCAGATCATATAATTTCTCAGAACCTCATTTGAATCAAAGTGAAAACCAAAGTTTTTCCAATGACCTACACAACCTTTTACAACCTCACCCTCCATATCTTGTTAAACCTTTCTCCTACTAATCTCCCTCTCATTCACTCTACTTCCATCATTTGGTCACTTGCTATTACTTGCCTGCTTCACCCCATCATCCTTACCTCACTCCATTTTTTTTTTCTATAGTGTTTATTATCTTCTAATGAATGAGTCTGTTTATGTAAGTGCTGTGAGAGGAGGGATATTTGCTTTGTTCATTTATGTCTACTGAGCACCTAGTTCTACACCAGGCACACAGTAGTCACTCACTAAGCATTCACTGAATGGATGAATGAATGAATGAGTTCACTTACTTTGAGTACACATTCTTTGTAACTTGTACCTAAGCGAGAGACAATGAAGATAAGAAAGCAAATAAGCCAGAATTATTTTGGAAGAGGTACTATGTCAGGTTCAAATTAGCATCATGAATAGCTGGCTTAGCACTGATAATTAATTCAGTCTGGTCAACTCTTAAGATGTGAAAAAAATCTAATACACCCAAATAAAGCAGATGCTTCAGAAGGACATTACTACATTAATTCTACCACCAGTGAAACATCAAGCTAAGGGCACATACAGCTAGAACATTTCTAATTTTGTATGTCTAAAATATATTAATATATACATACATACAGATGTATATATTTTTTCCAAGCAGCATGAATTGTCTTATAACTTCTTCAACTTAATTTCTCTTTTGTTATACCTCTACTTAAAAAAAAACCAAAAATAGTTTTATTTCCTTGCAGCAGGGGGTTGATGAAGGGATGGGGTTGGCAGAAAGCAAGATTACTTTCTCCCTTGGAATCAGAAGCTCCCAATCTGGCACTATTCTGTTTAGCTCTGATGCAGGCAGGCTTTTCCAGGGGAACAAAACACCCACAGCCTTCACACTTCACATTATTATTTAATTATTCCATCCAAGATTTTCAAGAGGTAGAAGATTCATTCTTGAGAAAAAAAGGAAATTTTAAAAATATGTTTTTATAATGTCACTCTGCAAGTTGGTGGCAGAGAGCTGAAAAAAAATATAGAATATGATAGCTTGCTATACTAAGTATAAGATAAAGGTAAAATGCAGATATAGTCTGGAAATACACTTGGATAACAAAGAACATATCTTGACAGAGATCATCTACCTATTTATCTGCACAATATTCAAACATGAATCATTATCTGTTGCTGATGTGATTATCTAGAAACTATCCACATCAACATGCAATTTAATGAGGATTTGAGATATACTCTGTGCCAGGCTCAGTGCTTAACTCTGTTGAATATAAATTTTAAAAATTGGAACTTGTTTCCTAGGGAATACTCCCATTTTTTCTGCTAAAAATCCGGTACTTGCTGATATTTTCACAATTTCATTTTCCTTTTCCACCTGTGACAAGACCTAAATATTTTCAATTTAATACTTATTAAAATTAAGTTGCAAATAAAGTACACATACTATAATACTAATAATTTTAAGAAGAAATAAAAGTTCATGATAATGCAAAACACTGGATTTGATAGTTCAGATAGGTATAACTATTTAAATGCCATTTAGTCATCAGTTAACATAAGGTTTAAACCAAAAACATATCTATGTTCTATATTATAATCATAGCGTTAAGTTTATTTCTACGCCTACTTGCTTAAAAGGGCAATACATAGGATATTGAATTTTTTAATGTGGTTGGCAGAATTCTAAGAAATCCTCTTAGATCTTCATGCCTTGTCTTCATCTTGAACAATCTACAGGACCTGTGAATACGATGGCATATTCAGTCTCATGATTAAGTTCTTTATATGGCACATTCGCTTTTAAAACAGAGATTATTCTCCATGGCAGATGATTCCCTGAAAGGGACTCTTCTTGGCAAAAGAGATTCAAAACAGCAGAGGTACACAAAGGGGAGTCTCTGTTGCTGGTTTTGAACGTGGGTGGGGAGCATGCAGCAAGGAATCAGAATGGCCTCTAGGAACTGAGAGAGGTAGCTGGCTTACAGCTAGCAAGGAGATGTGGATTTCAGTCCTACAACCACAAGGAACTGAATTCTATCACAACCACATAAGCTTGAAAGAATACCCTAAGTTCCGGGTGTGAATGCAAGCCTATTCAACACACTGATTTAAGTCTTGCAAGAAACAGAGCCAAGTGCTCACCATACCCAAACTTCTGATTTGCAAAACTGTGGGCTAACAAATGGGTTTTATTTTAAGCTGCTGAATATGTGGTGATGTGTTCAGCAGCAATAGAAAATTAATAAAAATAGTACTGAACAATTTCTTGATTAGAAAATTTAAGACTATTTTTTCATATATAAAAATAACATGCTTTTTTCGTATATAAAGTTAGCATGCTTATTACATAAATATGTTTTGTTCACTTAAACTGTTTTTTGTTGATTTTACACATTAACATTATGATAATTAATCTAGTCCTAATTAACTCAACCATTTAAAAAACCAATGTTAATACTCTTAGAATTAAGAATATAAGTAAACATAACATTGACAACCAAAATAAATGATTGCAGAAAATTAACTTTAGAATACCATTAAGGAATCTTAATTTTCCCTGATATTACACATGATATTCTAACTGTATACTGGATCTCACCCTTAATTTTCACCTAAAGGCCTTTCAATTTTTTTTACTCATCTGTCTTCTGTTTCCTCAATCTTTCTCTTCTATTTCTTTCTTTCCCTGCCTCTCTCCATTCACCCTTCCTTCCTTCTCATTATTTAAACATCACATACAAGAAAAAAAGAAAACAGAAAGAAAGAAGTAAA
The DNA here is from genome assembly GCF_000754665.1 of Bison bison bison. Taxonomy (NCBI): domain Eukaryota; kingdom Metazoa; phylum Chordata; class Mammalia; order Artiodactyla; family Bovidae; genus Bison; species Bison bison. The sequence goes on along the minus strand of NW_011495081.1, from coordinate 858,962 downwards.
ACCTCATGAGACCTTGTTTCCATCTTGGGCTATCATTCATCCTTCCCTTCACAGATGAGCAAAAAGATGATGTTTGCCACAGCCTCCATTTTTTCCATTATCCAGTCACTCTTCAACTTGCCCTAGTCTCTCTCCTCAGAGAAAAGATTCTCACTGATTTTACCAAGATCTCCATATTCTCCAGTTAACTGGGCCTCTTTCTGGTCTCACTTGACTTCTGAGCAGCACTTAACCCTGGTAACCACTCTTCTCTGTGACTCCTCATCTCTTCTACTTCCACCTACATCCAACATCTTCAACCATTTATTTCCCCCTCCTACTTTTTATAGGCTCACTTTTAGGCTCTTTTTTTTTTTTTTTTTTTTTATCATTCTCTCCAGTGATCTCATTACTAAAACACAGCTTATATTACCATCTATGTTCTAAAGATTAAAGCATTTACCTTCAGTTTAGAGTCCTCATTTGAGCTCTAGACACAAATTTCAAACATGCTTACTAAAATATTAAAATCTAGATATTAACGGTTTGGCAGACTCATTTCTTTCAACATTTTGTTTTTCTTTTCATAGAGTTTTGTACTTTATACAGGATCATTCCTTCTTTAATTTAAAAAAATGTAAAAACAGCTATGCCCTTTGCAAAATATTTAAATTTACAGAAATGTATAGAGTAAAAAAGGAAAATATTTTAAAATATGACTATACATATGCATTTCTTTTACATGTGGGAGAAAATTGCTATATGTTTTTAAAAGCCATATGTTATACCTTTTATACTGAAATGTAAAATATCATATTTCTTCCAGCACATTGTATCATATAGGTAATATTATTAAAGCACCTACCTCCTTTTCTAACATTAAGCCTTCCGCTCTGAGGTTCTTTTCAAATGTGTTTCTTTTGTCATATTGTATATTTGACTTTCTATAAACCAAGATGTAATCAATCCGCTTTTTGCCATCTTTGAATAGAAGTCCACTGGATGCTATGTAATTCATGTCATTCTGCAAATAAAGCAATGGTTGTTAATAGTGTGGGTTGGATAAGCACACACATTCAGCTTTCAGACACTTCTGTTCAAATATTGGCAATCCAATGTAAAAATGTATTTTTTACATTCCAATTATGAGACATGAAAAGATAAATTTTAAAGTTTTCACCTTACAGTAGGAAGAAAGCTACCAAGTGATGTTCTAGGATTTGAAATTAGTCTGACACCAGAACATGGATTCTCTGATGTTAGCATCTGAAGGTCTATGTTTTATTCAATAAAACCCTATAAAAATAATAACAGCCAATATACATTGAACATTTGCTCAAAATCAGGCCCAGATATAGATGTTTTACATGTTTTATCTTACTCAAAACTCAAACTTGCCTTTCAAAAATAAAGACAACAAAGCTTAAACAACATAAGTACTAAGAACTGAAATTAACATAATTTCTTCCATGAAATGATACTCAGATGAGGCATTATTTCCCTAAACCTATGGTCAACAACACCAAAAAATAATTTCTGAACTGCTTGTTCCAAGAAATACTTCCCCCCAGAGTATAAGACTATGATCTGATGACAACCACCTACTTACTAAGACTAACCATGTGCTTATTAAGATCTTTAAGGTACTCATCTTGCTCTGTCAACCTATCCCAGCTGTTTTTCAAGGATGCTGCCCAATTTTCAACCAACTGCCTGCCTTGCAAGATTTACCTTAATACCTACCAGCCCAGGTCCTAGAACCCTCTGAAAACTCATTCCCAACTTCATCTCTGTAAAACACTACTAAGACTACCCAGATGATATCTTTACTTGCTGTAACTTTAATAAAATTAATTTCAGCAATCACCTGATTTTTGTAATGGCCTTTTTTTGGGAGCTGGCACTTTGTCAGTAAACAGCTCAATATTACTTTAATTCAGTTTTTATTCCTGGTCCATGTTTTTAGCTATTAGATACATGATCCTTCTTTTCCCATGTTTCCTATCAAGCTATTTGATTATCTGTACCAAATCTCTGTCCCATTTTTCCCATACAGGCATTCTTGAGCTTAAGCAATGTCCTAACATTTTGAGAGTTAACTGATAATTTCAAAAAAAAGGCATCTCAGACTTTGGAGGAGCCTGCTTAGGACATATATGCAGCTTAAGGTTTAAAAAAGTGAGGACCAGAGTAACCTAGTGGCCAACAAGTCATCCAAGTGAAGCAACAAAAACTGATATCTGAGTGATTGTAATCCTACAGGAACAGGTCAGGTGGCTCAGGAGCTATCTTCTTGGAGAAAATAGGTTCAAGTGTGTGAATTCAGGGGTACTAGAGACTCTAGTATTCTTGCCTGGAAAATCCCAGGGACAGAGGAGCCTGGTGGGCTGCCATCTAGGGGGTCACACAGAGTCGGACACAACTGGAGTGACTTAGCAGCAGCAGAAACTTTCAGGCTCAAGGACAAGAAGACTTTAGACTTTCTTTTCTCCAGTGAATACAAAGGTCTTGAGAGTCCCAGGATTACTTTATTGGATACTATAAAGTGACTAAGTAACAACTCAAGTAGAGTCACACACTGCCCTGTAGTTGCATAACATGTGCTGCGTTTAGTTGCTCAGTCGTGTCCGACTCATTGCAACCCCATGGATTGTAGCCCGCCAGGCTCCTCTGTCCTTGGAGATTCTCTATACAAGAATACTGGAGTGGGTTGCCATGTTCTCCTCCAGGGGATCTTCCCAACACAGGGATCAAATCCAGGTCTCCTGCATCGCAGGTGGATTCTTTACCATCTGAGCCACCAGGGAAGCCCATAATAATGATGATAATAACAGCTATCACTAACTGACAATTTACTATAGTACCATGCAATGTGCCAAGTGATTTATTCTCATAATTCTTTAAGGTAGATATTGACATGAGTACATAGAAGCCAAAAAGGTTAAGTTACATCCCAGATGTCATGGAAAAGGAAATAGTGAAACTAGAACTCTCACCTCTTTGATGGTGGTCTTGACAACTATATTGAAAAAGACAAGCATATGTAGGTGCACATTACTAGGTCTGGGGTTTGGCAGTAATAGAAGGCTAACCCCTCAAAAGGCCTATGATATATAGTTCCTATAGGGTAGAGATACTGAGGATTAATAGCTGGAGAAGACATAATTAACTTCAGACTTTAGAATGCTTTTGCCTCCACCACTCCAGAGATTTCACTTGGATGTCTAATGGACATATCAAAGCTGACTGTCTAAAATGGAATTCCTTATCTTATCTAAGCAAATGTTCCCCCAAACCCTTGTTATTTTGATTGGCTGCAAACCTATTCTTTAAATTGCTCAGATCAAAAATCTAGAGTCATCTTTGTTCCCTCTATTTTCACCCATCTAACATGCAAATCATTAGAACATTCTTCAAAATATATTTAGAATTTGATCACTTTCTAACATCTTCATCACTACTCTGTTCTAAGATATGTCATCTATTGACGACATTATCACAATAGTCTGACTCATCTCTTAGCTTCTAACTTTCCTTCTCTAAAATCTATTCTCAGCATGACAGTTAAGACACTTGAGTGATCCTCCACATTATAAATTACATTATGTAACTCCTCTCTTCGAGACCCTTCAGCTGTTTTCCATTATACTCCACTCTTGATCCTACTTTCCTTAACCTATTTTTCTTAACGATTGTTAAATTTCAGCATGTTCAGTTCAGTTCAGTTGCTCAGTCATGTCCGACTCTTTACAACCCCATGGACTGCAGCACGTCAGGCTTCCCTGTCCATCACCAACACACAGAGCTTGCTCAAACTCATGTCCATTGAGTCGGTGATACCATCCAACCATCTCAACCTCTGTCATCCCCTTTTCCTCCTGCCTTCAATCTTTCCCAGCATCAGGGTCTGCACTCCAATGAGTTAGTTCGCCGTATCAGGTGGCTAAAGTATGGGAGCTTCAGCTTCATCATCAGTCCTTTCAATGAACACCCAGGACTGATCTCCTTTAGGACTGACTGGTTTATCTCCTTGCATTCCAAGGGAATCTCAAGAGTCTTCTCCAACACCACAGTTGAAAAGCATCAATTCTTCAGCACCCAGCTTTCTTTATAGTCCAACTCTCACATCCAAATATAACTACTGGAAAAAGTATAGCTTTGACTAGATGGACCTTTGTTGGCAAAGTATTCTCTCTCAATGCTTTCTAATATGCTCTCTAGGTTGGTCATAGCTTTGCTTCCAACATGTTATATAACACTAAATTATTTATTTGTTATCTTTTTATTGTCTACCTTATTCTATTAGAATATAAATTTTACAAAGGTAAATAATTTCTTACTCTGTTGTTCACAGAATATTTCACACATCTAACTCAGAGCCAGACACATAGTAGGCATCAAAATATTTATGGGAAGAAGGAAGGAAGGATAGAAGAAAATAAGGGAACGGAAAGAATGGAATAATGCATAGTAATGTGTATCCACACAGGAATTACCTCAAAAATATAATGCCATTAAAAGATCATGTAATAATTTCTCATCCTCTTTCCTCCAACATTAACACAAATCAAATTAGAATAAGATGATTGACCACAAAATTATAGCAGAATTGCAAAAGCCCTGGCTTGCACTTTGTTTTATACATATGACCCACTGCTTCCAGGCATCCCCATGATAATATAAATAAGGAGTTAAAATAAGGTTATATAAAATTTTTCCTCTGCATTTTGTTTTGCCTAAAGTATACAATCCTCTTAATACTAGTCTAGTATTAAGTATCATTTCAGTTCACTTCAGTCGCTCAGTCGTGTCCGACACTTTGCGACCCCATGAATTGCAGCACACCAGGCCTCCTTGTCCATCACCAACTCCTGGAGTTCACTCAGACTCACGTGCATTGAGTCAGTGATGCCATCCAACCATCTCATCCTCTGTCATTCCCTTCTCCTCCTCCCCCCAATCCCTCCCAGCATCAGTCTCTTCCAATGAGTCAACTCTTCGCATGAGGTGGCCGAAGTACTGGAGTTTCAGCTTCAGCATCATTCCCTCCAAAGAAATCGCAGGGCTGATCTCCTTCAGAATGGACCGGTTGGATTTCCGTGCAGTCCAAGGGACTCTCAAGAGTCTTCTCCAACACCACAGTTCAAAACCATCAATTCTTCGGTGCTCAGCCTTCTTCACAGTCCAACTCTCACATCCATATGCGACCACAGGAAAAACCATAGCCTTGACTAGACGGATCTTTGTTGGCAAAGTAATATCTCTGCTTTTCAGTATGCTATCTAGGTTGGTCATAACTTTCCTTCCAAGGAGTAAGCGTCTTTTAATTTCATGGCTGCAGTCACCATCTGCAGTGATTTTGGAGCCCAAAAATAAAGTCTGACACTGTTTCCACTGTTTCTCCATCTATTTCCCATGAAGTGATGGGACCGGATGGCTTGATCTTCATTTTCTGAATGTTGAGCTTTAAGCCAACTTTTTCACTCTCCATTTTCACTTTCATCAAGAGGCTCTTTAGTTCTTCTTCACTTTCTGCCATAAGGGTGGTGTCATCTGCATATCTCAGGTTATTGATATTTCTCCTGGCAATCTTGATTCCAGCTTGTGTTTCTTCAAGTCCAACGTTTCTCAATATGTACTCTGCATATAAGTTAAATAAGCAGGGTGACAATATACAGCCTTGACATACTCCTTT
>NW_011495081.1:797918-852925 GCF_000754665.1 Bison bison bison | reverse complement strand
GTGCAATTGTGCGGTAGTTTGAGCATTCTTTGGCATTGCCTTTCTTTGGGATTGGAATGAAAACTGACCTTTTCCAGTCCTGTGGCCACTGCTGAATTTTCCAAATTTGCTGGCATATTGAATGCAACACTTTCACAGCATCATCTTTCAGGATTTGAAATAGCTCAACTGGAATTCCATCACCTCCACTAGCTTTGTTCGTAGTGATGCTTTCTAAGGCCCACTTGACTTCACATTCCAGGATGTCTGGCTCTAGGTCAGTGATCACACCATCATGATTATCTGGGTCATGAAGATCTTTTTGTACAGTTCTTCTGTGTATTGCCACCTCTTCTTAATATCTTCTGCTTCTGTTAGGTCCATACCATTTCTGTCCTTTATCGAGCCCATCTTTGCATGAAATGTTCCTTTGGTATCTCTAATTTTCTTGAGATCTCTAGTCTTTCCCATTCTGTTGTTTCCTCTATTTCTTTACATTGATCACTGAGGAAGGCTTTCTTATCTCTTCTTGCTATTCTTTGGAACTCTGCATTCAGATGCTTATATCTTTCGTTTTCTCCTTTGCTTTTCGCTTCACTTCTTTTCACAGCTATTTGTAAGGCCTCCCCAGACAGCCATTTTGCTTTTTTTGCATTTCTTTTACATGGGGATGGTTTTGATCCCTGTCTCCAGTACAATGTCACAAACCTCATTCCATAATTCATCAGGCACTCTATCTACCAGATATAGGCCCTTAAATCTATTTCTCACTTCCACTGTATAATCATAAGGGATTTGATTTAGGTCATACCTAAATGGTCTAGTGGTTTTCCCTACTTTATTCAATTTCAGTCTGAATTTGGCAATAAGGAGTTCATGATCTGAGCCACAGTCAGCTCCCTAGTCTTGTTTTTGTTGACTGTATAGAGCTTCTTCATCTTTGGCTGCAAAGAATATAATCAATCTGATTTCGGTGTTGACCATCTGGTGATGTCCATGTGTAGAGTCTTCTCTTGTGTTGTTGGAAGAGAGTGTTTGCTATTAAGTATCACCTGACCTTAAATTAATAATAACATATTTAGTCCAGGTGAAGGTAAAATCTTTCAATGAGATGATCTAGAAATCAAATGATTGTTTTGTAGGAAAATTATGAGACAGTAAGATAGCTTTTAAAATATTTTATGTGCTTTTCCAATTTTAAGAAAGTGGAACTCTGATAGTTATTATTCATTACTCTAAGATTAAGCAAAATAAATGTTAAACTCTTCCATAGAATCAACTTACAATTTGAAAATTTTAAAAAAACTACATATTTTATGTTTTTATAATAAGTGACCTTAGGTAATATTAACAGTTCTTGTATCTTTGTAAACATGTTCACAATCAAACTCTATTAACTAGAGTTACTAGGATTCTAGTTTAGTATCTAATTATTCTATGATTCTAAATCATGAATAAAGAGTTTGACCAATTGATCAGGCAAAAAAGAAAAGTAGTTTTCAAAGTGATGATAAAGAAATATGGCAAGCAAACTCATTCTATGAGGCCACCATCACCCTAATACCAAAACCATACAAAGATGCCACAAAAAAAAGAAAACTACAGGCCAATATTACTGATGAACATAGATGTAAAAATCCTTAACAAAATTCTAGCAAACAGAATCCAACAACATATTAAAAAGATCATACATCATGAACAGGTGGGCTTTATCCCAGGGATGCAAGAATTCTTCAGTATTTGCAAATCAGTCAATATAATACACCACATTAACAAATTGAAAAATAAAAACCTTATGATCATCTCAATAGATGCAGAGAAAGCCTTTGACAAAATTCAACATCCATTTATGATTAAACCCTCAAGAAATCAGGCATAGAAGATACATACCTGAACACAATAAAGGCCAATTATGATAAACCCACAGCAAACATTATCCTCAATGGTGAAAAATTGAAAGCATTTCCCCTAAAGTCAGGAATGAGACAAGGGTGTTCACTCTCACCACTACTATTCAACATAGTTTTGGAAGTTTTAGCCACAGCAATCAGAGAAGAAAAAGTAATAAAAGGAATCCAAATTGGAAAATAAGAAGCAAAACTCTCACTGTTTGCAAATGACATGATCCTATATATAGAAAACCCTAAAAATACCACCAGATAATTACTAGAGCTAATCAATGAATATAATAAAGTTACAGGATATAAAGTTAACACACAGAAATTCCTTGCATTTGTATACACTAACAATGAGAAAACAGAAAGAAATTAAGGAAACAATTCCATTCACCATTGCAATGAAAAGAATAAAATACTTAGGAATAAATCTACCTAAATAAACAAAAGACCTATATATAGAAAACTATAAAACACTGATGAAAGAAATCAAAGATGACACAAATAGATGGAGAAATATACCATGTTCATGGATCTGAAGAATCAATATAGTAAAAATGAGTATACTACCCAAATCAATCTATAAATTCATTGCAATCCCTATTAAGCCACCAACGGTATTTTTCACAGAGCTGGAACAAATAATTTCACAATTTGTATGGAAATACAAAAAACCTCAAATAGCCAAAGCAATCTTGAGAAAGAAGAATGGAACTGGAGGAATCAACCTGCCTGACTTCAGGCTATACTACAAAGCTACAGTCATCAAGACAGTATGGTATCGGCACAAAGACAGAAATATAGATCAATAGAACAAAATAGAAAGCCCAGAGATTAATCCATGCACATATGGACACCTTTGACAAAGGAGGCAAGAATATACAATGGATTAAAGACAATCTCTTTAACAAGTGGTGCTGGGAAATCTGGTCAACCACTTGTAAAAGAATGAAACTGGACCACTTTCTAACACCATACACAAAAATAAACTCAAAATGGATTAAAGATCTAAATGTAAGACCAGAAACTATAAAACTCCTAGAGGAAAACATAGGCAAAACACTCTCTGACATAAATCATAGCAGGATGCTCTATGACCCACCTCCCAGAGTAATGGAAATAAAAGCAAAAATAAACAAATGGGGCCTAATTAAACTTAAAAGCTTTTGCACAACGAAGGAAACTCTAAGCAAGGTGAAAAGACAGCCTTCAGAATGGGAGAAAATAATAGCAAACAAAACAACTGACAAAGAATTAATCTCAAAAATATACAAGTAACTCCTGCAGCTCAATTCCAGAAAAATAAACGACCCAATCAAAAAACAAGCCAAAGAACTAAACAGACATTTCTCCAAAGAAGACATACAGATGGCTAAAAAACACATGAAAAGATGCTCAACATCACTTATTATCAGAGAAATGCAAATCAAAACCACAATGAGGTACCATCTCACACTGGTCAGAATGGCTGCTATCAAAAAGTCTACAAACAATAAATGCTGGAGGGTGTGGAGAAAAGGGAACCCTCTTACACTGTTGGTGGGAATGCAAACAAGTACAGCCACTATGGAAAACAGTGTGGAGATTCCTTTAAAAACCGGAAATAGAACTGCCATATGACCCAGCAATCCCACTGCTGGGCATACATACAGAGGGAACCAGAACTGAGAGACACGTGTACCCCAGTGTTCATCTCAGTACTGTTTACAATAGCCGGGACATGGAAGCAACCTAGATGTCCATTGGCAGATGAATGTAAAAGAAAGTCTGGTACATATACACAACGGAATATTATGCAGCTATTAAAAAGAATGCATTTGAATCAATTCTAATGAGGTGGACAAAACTGGAGCCTATTATACAGAGTGAAGAAAGTCAGAAAGAAAAAACCAATATAGTATATTAATGCATTTATATGGAATTTAGAAAGATGGTAATGATGACCCTATATGTGAGACAGCAAAAGAGACACAGAGGTAAAAGCAGACTTTTGGACTCTGTGGGAGAAGGTGAGGGTGGGATGATTTGAGAGAATAGCATTAAAATATGTATATTATCATATATGAAATAGATCACCATTCCAGGTTCAATGCATGAGACAAAGTGCTCAGGGCTGGTGCACTGGATTGACCCTGAGGGATGGGATGGGGAGGAAGGTGGGAGGGGGGTTCAGGATGGGGAACACATGTACACCCATGGCTGATTCATGTCAATGTATGGCAAAAACCACTACAATATTGTAAAGTAATTAGCCTCCAATTATAATAAATAAATTAATTTTTAAAAAAAGAAAGAAAAAAAAGAAATATGGTAAGATTTGGAAACCTCTTCTGAATTATGTATAGAGAACACAACATAGGTTCTACATAATTTAAGCTTAGAGTATTATATTTTACGCTTCCTGGTGGATCAGTGATAAAGAAGCCACTTGCCAGTGCAGAGATGGAAAAGACGCAAGTTTGATCCCTGGGTTGGGAAGATCTCCTGGAGAAGGAAATGGCAATCCACTCTAATATTTTTGCCTGAAAAATTCCATGAATAGAAATGCATGGTAGACTACAGTCCACAGGGTCACAAAGAGTCAGACACAACTGAGTATGCACACATGTATTATATTTTAATACATACATGTCAACCATTAACCAAGATGTTTATTAACCCATGTTCAAATATGTTGCCTAAATGCAGAATTGACAGGAACTTTTTTAGATATATCATTGTATCTAGACGCCAAAAGAACTTCTTTGTTTGATATAATAATGGTTGTTCATACATAAAATCAAGACTCATTTAGAACAGTGAAATGCTTTCCAATTACAACGTGGAATGCATCCAATTTAACACCAAATTTTTCATGTTTATTTTTCCCAGAAGACAGAATAAAATCAGCTTCTCTCAGAGAAGCTGGATGCAGATCATCCATCAGGTACCTAATCTTTCAACAATTTTGAAAACCACTTAATTATTTAAGGCATTGCAAACTATGAAGCACAGGGACTTTCAAAAAAGCTCAACTTCCTAAAGAAGATCTTAAGAATGTGCAAGTTATGACTCAGGTTTGCAAACATTTTAGCCCATTTGCCAAATAGCAATAAAGCCTGCTTATTTGCATAAGAACGCATTTTAGGGTATTCTTCAAATAAAATTATGACAGCAACTGCTTGTGAAATGTATATTTTTCCTAACATTAATTCTTGTTGATCTAACAAGCATTTATTGAACACCTAATGTGTGCTGGTGCTGTGCTAAACTCCAGGGATGAAAATAAGGAGACACTGAATATTTTCTGATTTTAGCATACATATAATATCTGCCTGCAATGTAGAAGACGCAAGAGACGTGGGTTCGATCCCTGGGTTGGGAAGATCCACTGGAGAAGGAAATGGCAATCCACTCCAGTATTCTTGACTAGGAAATCCCATGGACAGAAAAGCCTGGCAGGCTACAGTCCATGGGGTCACAAAGAGTCAGACACAACTGAGAGACTAAAACTTTCACATTTTCACATGGAGTGATAGGCAAGGAAATGTTTAGTTACAATGCTATCTAACATGTGCAGTAGGAGAGATGTGAGCTACAGAGTTAAAAAATGTCAAGGTGTAGCCAGAGGAAACCAGATTAATGGGTATCAGAAGCCATTAAGGGTCATATTATCTCAGTCAATTTACTGCAGTCCTTTCTCAGGCCATTGCAAAATTAGATCTTGTCACTAATCTGTAAGTGATGGCTGATTATCTGTTAACCATACCTTTGAGTTAGTACAATGCAATATGACACATTGCTTAATGTATTGAGATCCAGATCAGACACAGATGGGTTTTGATTTACTGTGTTCTTAGACATGTAATTTAATTTCATTGCTTAGCCTCAATTCCTATAGGTTTGAAGTTAAGATAAAAATATCAACCTTGTAAGATCGTTGTTATGACTAAATTGAACATTGCATACAGAGTACTCTCAACATAATCTGACTCACTTTACAAAGTTTTTAAAAATGTTAGCAATTATCACAAGAAAACAAGATAAAAATGCAGGCAATATATTAATTTCTGTTAGAATTTTTCTTGTTTTCTAATGAGTCAAATGAACCCTTCCACATTTTGGAATGTTATCTTTCTCAGGACAAAGATAGACAGAAACAGATAAATATGCCAAAGGATATTATTGTGAATATGGAACTAGAGTAAAGGAAAGCAGATATCCTTCACAAGTACTTATGAAACATGATTTACTATGAAATAAAGAGTGCAATAAAAAAGCATAATAATTATTATAAGACAAACCTTTTTATAACTATTCCAAGAAACAATAAATACACCGTTAACCTTCTCTCTCAATCATTATGCCCTCCACATCCTCCTCCTCTAAAATAATCATAATCCTGTTATTTATGGTATTATTATCTCACTTTCCCTTAGCTTTATCTTCAAAGGATACTTTCTTTAAGTTTTTTAAACTTTATGTAAATGTATAATGAGCAATCTATTGTGTCTGGCTTCTTTCATGTAATATTATGGGTATGAAATTTATCCCTGATTTTCATATACATTCGTAGTTATTTTTTCACTGTCATATTACCATATGAACACAATAAAAATTAATTATTTATGCTCTCTTCTAATGATGGATATTTGGGCTGTTTCCAGTATTGCCTATTACAAATAAAGCTATAATAGACATTCTCATGTATACATTAAAATACACCTGGGCATGCATTTCTAGTATGTACCTAGGAGAAAAACTGGTGAGTCACAAAGAATGCTCATTTTCAACTTTAGCAGATAATGCCAAACTACCTTCTAAATCAGTTTAAATCTCTACCAATAGTAAAGTTACCCCTACTTTATAAGTGTTTTTTCCAATCTTTTAGAAATAATAATTACTACTATTGTTCTTTAAAGACATCCTGGTCTATGAAAAAATAAACTCTCCCCAGTATCCCAGAATCTCAGGTGCTACTAGTTTCTGTCCTCCCTGCCCCAACACTTCTTTTTATCAAAATTTTGGTATTTGGAATTCAACCAATTACTGCCATGCCCATTTCCTGGGTATTTGTTTTCTTTGAAGTTAGCGAGTGGGGCACAGATGGGGAAGAGCAGAGGAGGCAGAGCATGACTCTGGCCCACTCAGAAGACTGTGCCAGTTGAGATGGGGAGCCAGTGTTTAGTTTCTTAGACTCTGTGACCCCTGAAGCCCAAAACTAAGGCTACATCATGGACCAAGTTAGCTCAACTCCCTTCTGCAATTTTGGGGCCATTAGGCAGGTTAGTTAATAAGGCCAAGTGTCTGTTCCAGGCTTAATCATATCCTACAAATCTTCAAATAATGAAAACCTTTCCTATTAGGTTCCAGTGGTGGTGCTTGTTTTTGTGTTTCTGTATTTTTTTGGCTATCTTTAATACAAAACTAGAAGACAGCAGTCCAGATGCTATCTGATCCCATGTTTTCCTCAGAAGTTCTAGCTTTACACTCCTTAATTAGAGAAACAGCCAAGGAGCCTTGGTATGTAACTATAATTTATTTCAGAGTAAAACCATTTTTCATAATAGCTCTTGTTATTGGCCATACTTGTTATAGAGGAAAAATGATTTTTAATATTTTTTTCCATTTCAGACAAATAAGTAGTCTTGTCAAAAAAAAAACACAAAATTTAAAATAATAGAAACAATCCCTACTAAGAAAAACAAATCAACAGAACACACATCATACACTATGATTCACAAGAAATTCCACACATAGATGGAATTTTAGTAAATGGTACTAGACTAAAATTCAGATTTTTCTATCACAGAAACTTTACTTTTTAAAATTGTACTTATAGAATAAAAATGTTTTCATTTTCTCTACATACGTATTTCAATCATTTCAGTCACTCAGTTGTATCTAACTCTTTGTGACCCCAAGGACTGCAGCACGTCAGGCTTCCCTGTCCATCACCAACTCCTGGAGCTTGCTCAAACTCATGTCCATCATTTCAGTGATGCCATCCAACCATCTCATTCTCTGTCATTCCCTTCTCTTCTTGCCTTCAATCTTTCCCAGCATCAGGGCCTTTTCCAGTGAGTCAGTTCTTTGTACCAGGTGGCCAAAATATTGGATCTTTAGCTACAGCATCAGTCCTTCCAATGAATATTCAGGGTTGATTTCCTTTAGGATTGACTGAATTGATATCCTTGCTGTCCAAGAGACTCTCAAGGATCTTCTCCAACACCACAGTTCAACAGCATCAATTCTTCAGTGCTCAGCCTTCTTTATGGTTCAACTCTCACATCCATACACGACCACTGGAAAAACCATAGCTTTGACTCAATGGACTTTTGTCGGCAAAGTAATGTCTCTGTTTTTCAATACACTGTCTAGGTTGGCCATAGCTTTTCTTCCAAGGAGCAAGCGTCTTTTAATTTCATGGCTGCAGTCATCATCTTCAGTGGTTTTGGAGCCCAAGAAAAGAAAATCTCTCACTGTTTCCATTGTTTCCCCATTTACTTGCCATGAAATGATGGGACCGGATGCCATGATCTCAGCTTTCTGAATGTTGAGTTTTAAGCCAGCTTTTTCACTGTCCTCTTTCACTTTCCTCAAGAGGCTCTTTAGTTCCTCTTTGCTTTCTGCCATAAGGGTGGTATCATCTGCATATGAGATTATTGATATTTTTCCCAGCAATCTTGATTCTAGTTTGTGCTTCATCCAGCCCAGCATTTCACATGATGGACTCTGCGTATAAGTTAAATAAGCAAGATGACAATATACAGCCTTCATATATTCCTTTCCCAACTTGGAACCAGTCTGTTGTTCCATGTCCAGTTCTAACTGTTGCTTCTTGACCTGCATACAGATTTCTCAGGAGGCAAGTAAGGTGGTCTGGTATTCCCATCTCTTGAAGAATTTTCCACAGTTGGTTGTGATCCATACAAAGGCTTTAGCATAGTCAGTGGAACAGAAGTAGATGTTTTTTTCTGGAATTCTCTTGCTTTTTCTATAATCCAATGGATGTTGGCAATTTGATCTCTGGTTCCTCTGCCTTTTCTAAATCCAGCTTGAACAACTGGAAGTTCACAGTTCACATGCTGTTGAAGCCTGGCTTGGAAAATTTTGAGCATTACTTTGCTAGAGTGTGAGATGAGTGCAATTGTGTGGTAGTTTGAGCATTCTTTGGCATTGCCTTTCTTTGGGATTGGAATGAAAACTGACCTTTTCCAGTCCTGTGGCCACTGCTGGGTTTTCCAAATTTGCTGACATATTGAGTTCAGCACTTTCACAGCATCATCCTTCAGGATTTGAAATAGCTCCACTGGAATTCCATCACCTCCACTAGCTTTGTTCGTAGTGATGCTTCCTAAGGCCCACTTGACTTCATATTCCAGGATGTCTGGCTCTAAGTGAGTGATCACACCATTGTGGTTATCTGGGTCATTAAGATCTTTTTAGTATAGTTCTGTGTATTCTTGTCACCTCTTCTTAATATCTTCTGCTTCTGTTAGGTCCATACCATTTCCGTCCTTTATTGTGCCCATCTTTGCATGAAATGTTCCCTTGGTATCTCTAATTTTCTTGAAGATATCTCTAGTCTTTTGTTTTCCTCTATTTCTTTGCATTGATCACTTAGGAAGGCTTTCTTATCTCTCCTTGCTATTCTTTGGAACTCTCCATTCAGATGGCTGTACCTTTTGTTTTCTCCTTTGCCTTTTGCTTTTCTTCTTTTTACAGCTATTTGTAAGGCCTCCTCAGACAACCATTTTGCCGTTTTGCATTTCTTCTTCTTGGTGATGGTTTTGATCACTGTCTTCCACACAATGTTCTGAATCTCCCCCATAGCTCTTCAGGTACTCATCTATCAGATCTAATCCTTTGAATCTATTTGTCACTTCCACTGTATTAATGTAAGGGATTTGACTTAGGTCATAAATGAATGGTCTGACAGATTTTAATGCACCTACCTTAAAACATACAGGAGATGTTATTACTATTCAAATTTTTCTATGCAAATCATCTCTAAATATACTTCTGAGGAATCTCAAAAAAATCTGACACAGCCTGACTTCACTGCTGATCAAGGCTTGTCTTATCACTTCCTTACAGAAAGTCAACACCTCTAGCGTGTAGTCATCAGAAATAAAAATCTTCCCTAAGCTAGTAACTCTGAAGTACTGTTTATTAGATGGCAGAATCTCTAACTGATTGTATTCCAGCTCCTATTACAATCTAGCAGGAATAACTGCTATAATAAAATAATAACCAATATTTAAAAAATACTAACACTAATACAAGCTAGGCAGAAAACAAGTACTCCGCTACACAGTCTGCATATATTGACACATTTCATGGTCACAAAACTGAGAGGTAAGTGCTATTTTTTCCCGTATCACAGATGCTGATATTGAGGCAGACTTTAAAAAACAAACGGAAAGGTCTTTGTATTCTCTATATTCTCAACTATTGCTAAGCTAGGAAACCAAGGTCCCTGGAGAGCACAATATATTTTAATCACCGTTTTAATTACCCCTGATGGCAATGCATATGGAAATAGAGAATTTTTAATAATTTTAATTAGAGAAGTATAAGAATAAATCATGATCTGAACTAGCTTCTAACCTTGTACTACTGGGCATTGATATCTATATCTGATGATAGATTGATTCAATAGTCATAACTATAGCTAACATTTATTAAAGCTTTTCTATATGCCAAGCATTTAGTCAAGCACTTATATATATATATACACACACAGATAGAGACAGAGATATAAATACAGATATACACTACTAATTTAACCTGTATAGGAACCCAACATAGCAATTTTGTCATTAGCTCAGTTACATGTATCAGGCAACAGTATCGAAGGTCAGCCAGTCTGTCAGCCATAGAGTGAATTAGAATTCAGGCAGGCTGAGAGGAAGCACCAGCTCTTAAGCACTGCATTTTATAAACCGTCTCAGCTCAGTGAGGTGTTATTCCTATTTTCCTTTTGCTCTCTTCACCCAGACTTGTGCATGTGTATATCACGTAATTATGGCTTCCTACATATTAAAAATCACTACTAACTATGGGATTCAATCAATTTACAACTAATAAATACTGATTTCATTAATGCCCAGAGATAGCTTATGACATCTTGGCAGCAGGTGATGCCACATGGACTTTGAAAAAAAAAAATGTTTTAAGATTAACAAAAAGTACATCAGTCACGGAATCCAGAGTTTGCCTTGTTACCCAACCACAGAATGCTACCTCTGAGGCCTGACAGATAATGATATACAGAGTTTAGGACATAGAAGAGAGGGACTTCACTGATTCACTCTGCTTTCAGCTAGGGCAACTAGGGAAGCTGAAAGCGGAATCCAGAAATCAGTCATAAGCTTCTTCCCCAGTGGCAGTCTAAGAGCTCCATGTCCCATCTGGGATTTCCAAGAAGAGATTCTCTTCACCTCCCTTTCACCCGAGGCTTAGTGGGTGCACACATGGTGTGGCTCTGGGTAAACCCCAGATTAAGGAACAAGGCTTGGGGGAAGGAGTTACTGCCTCTTCTTTCTCACTGCTTATGCTTCTTGGGAATGTACTGAAGCAAGCAAGCCACTGCATCTCCTATCCTGACCTAGAGGCAGGTACAGATGGATTCATCAGCCCTATCTGCCTACAGGCTATGCAATTGGTTGGACAATGAGGTTTGCTCCAAATGGTAGCTCTAACATATGATACAACAAAAGCACCCTAGACATTCTGGATCTTACTCTAATCTTGACTGAGATCTAATTCTTGAGTTTCTTTCTCTCTGGGAGAGGACCTTTAGAGGAAGACAGTCACTTGAGAAAAGGGTAGGACTAAAAGATGCCTTTTCTTCCTGTTGCTTGGTATCTTCAGAAGGTTTGGAATTTCAGGATTTGTTTTTAAATCATACCAATTTTTTCAGCTTTAGAAATGACTGAGTTGTCAAGTGAAAGTAGCCAGTTAAAAAGGCTACATATTATTCCAATTATATGATATCCTGGAAAAGGGAAAACTATGGGGAAAATAAAAAGATTAGGGGTTTCCAGGAGCTAGGAGAATTTTAGGGCAGTGAAACTACCCTGAATGATACTATAATGATGGATATATTCCATCAAAAACTTGTCTTAACCTAGAGATTGTACAACATCAAGAGTGAACACTAACATCAACCATAGACTTTGGGTGATATATCAATTGTAACAAAACACACACTCTGATGGGGGGGTGTTGATCTTGGGAGAGGCGTTGCATGTGTTGGGGCAGAGTGTACAGGAAATCTCTGACTTTTTGCTCAATTTTTCTGTGAACCCAAAAATGCTTTGAAAAAGAAAGTCCTTTTTTAAAGTTTCTTTAAAAGACTAAATGAAATGTCATATACCTTACAAGCTACTTTGTGTCTGTTATTGCCACTTTTCTAGCAATACTAAATTTACCTCTTGGGGGAGAAAAGGAGACATCTTCAAGTAAGAGTGAAAAATAAAGGACTTTTCATCTTGCTGTACAACCCCTTATCTCTAACAAGGCGATGTATATGTTCAAGAAATATTTATTTATATAAAATTTGTATATATATATATATATATTTATTTAACTACTATGTTTTTGGAATGTTTGTAGACTCTGAGAAATCAGCAATGAACAAAGCAAAACAAGGTATATCCTCCTGTAAGGCAGATATAGCAAAGAAATAATTACATAGTATAATCCAGATGGTGACAAGCACTGCACAAAAATAAGTCTGGTGCTTTGGACAATTGTCAGTAAAGACCATTTTAATGGATAATATCATATATGAAACGAGTCGCCAGTCCAGGTTCAATGCACAATACTGGATGCTTGGGGCTGGTGCACTGGGACAACCCAGAGGGATGCTATGGGGAGGGAGGAGGGAGGAGGGTTCAGGATGGGGAACACGTGTATGCCTGTGGCGGATTCATTTCGATATATGGCAGAACCAATACAATATTGTAAAGTTTAAAAATAAAATAAAATTAATTTTAAAAAAGACCCTTTTAATGGATAGAAATAAAGATGTGGGGTTTGCAGCTGGGACAATAAGATTCAAGTTACAGATAGCAATCACATTTCTTTTTTTTTTCTTTTTCTGTAAGAGGAATAGTTCAATAGTTCATATAATTATTGTGAAAGGAGAATTAAGGCAACACGTATAAGTAAGATGGTCTCTTATTTTAATATCCTATCCTTGCACATGTGTGTTCAAGCTCAGTCATGTCCAACTCTTTACAACCCCAAGGACTATAGCCCGTCAGGCTCTTCTGTCCATGGGATTTTCCGGCAAGAATACTGGAATGGGTTGCCGTTTCCTCCTCCAGGAGATCCTCCTGACCCTGGGATCAAACCCAAGTCCCTTGTGTCTCCTGAATTGGCAGGTGGATTCTTTACCACTGAGTCACCTGGGAAGCATCCTTATACATATATGCTAAATGAGATAACGCTTGAATGACAGGAGTAAAAACTATATAAAATATTATAAATATGCTTCTTATTATTACCATTACTATTACAACTGTGTGATGCTATTAAATAGAAATCTAGGGAATAGGGAGAACGTTCTGAAAATGGGGCATTTTGTGTAGCCAGGAAATAAATAAGTACAAAAGAAAAGTGTTTTTTTTTTTTTTTTTAATATTGCTTCTTAAAGTAAAGAAATTCACGAAATTAGGCCATTATATTTTTCTCAGATTGAATACTCAGATTGTGCTGATGGAGCATCTTGTTGACATAATTTTACTGAATGAATTCAATGAATGTTTAGAAGTTATACAAAATTAATTTACTCAAAATTTCAAATCTGTGTCAGTGAGTCAGACAAAGCATATTGTTGATTGTATTCCCTGGCCTGCTGACAAGCTGGTATATTTCAGTTGGATTAAGAATTTTCAGTTTGGTTCATTAATGGTATACCAAAAATCCATTGGTAAGATTCCATTTAATGTATCAGGATA
This sequence comes from Bison bison bison, assembly GCF_000754665.1. Taxonomy (NCBI): domain Eukaryota; kingdom Metazoa; phylum Chordata; class Mammalia; order Artiodactyla; family Bovidae; genus Bison; species Bison bison. The sequence continues at coordinate 839,100 of NW_011495081.1, read as the reverse complement.
GCATATTTTATGGTAAGTGTGTGAATTATCTATTCTTGGATTAAAAACTTAATACAAACTTAAGAACTAAAAATCATGTAGATATATTATCTTACATTTCTGTAGGTCAGGAGTTCAGGCATAGCTTAGTGGGTCGGGGTCACATAAGCTGCAATCAATTTGTCTGCAGGACTGTATTCTCATTTACAGACCTGACTAGGGAGAATCCACTTCTAAGATAATTCAGGTTCTTGGTAGAATTCATTTCCTTGTAGCTAAGGAATAAGTATTTGACTTCTTTTTGGCTGTTAGCTGGAGGTCATTCTCAGCTTCTAGAAGCATTTTACTGCTTCTTGACATGTGGACATTTCCAATATGGCAGTTTACTTCATCAAACCAACAAGAAGAGTCTCCAGAGTGAAACAGATAGCAAAGCAGACTCATGTAATGGAACAAAGTCACAGAAGGGACATCACATCTCTTTGGCCTTATTCTGGTGTTTAGAAGCAAATCTACAGGGGAAAGGATTATACAAGAATGTGAACACCCAGAGGCAAAGATGATTCAGGTCCTAGAGTCTGTCTGTCACTGTAAAGTTTATGAATTAGATAAAAGCTAAAGATCTGGTTTGAAAGATGAAAAAGTTGATTTTTAAGAGTGATGTTAGGAAATACTACACAGAGGAAGGAAATCTTGCCATCTCATCCACCAAATTCCTCCATGGATCAACTGGGGGATAATATATCATTTTAGGAAATGTCAGGGGAAAATTTTTAAAGGTAAAAATAAAGAAACAAAAGAATTCATATTTTACTCATGGTTCTATGACTGCTAATGCATTCAGACAACTCTGTTTTCCTATCTGTTGCTGAATTCCCCTTTGTTTCTTTTTAGTCACTAAATCATGTCTGACTCTTTGCAATCCCATGGACTGCAGCACGCCAGGCTTCCTGGTCCTTCACTGTCTCCTAGAGTTTGCTCAGATTCATGTCCATTGAATCAGTGATGCTATCTAACCATCTCACCCTCTACCACCCTTTCTCTTTTTGCCTTCAATCTTTCCTAGCATCAGTGTCTTATCCAATGAGTTAGCTCTGAGCATCAGGTAGGCAAGTACTGGAGCTTCAGCTTCAGCATCAGTCCTTCCAAGGAATATTTGGGGTTGATTTCCTTTAGGATTGACTGGTTTGATCTCCTTGCAATCCAGCTCCCCTACCATGAATCATAGAGTTGGTGCAAAACAAGGAAGGGCATGTACAGCTCTGACATTCACGATGCTCTTCTTTTTCCCAAACATTTCTCCAAGTGACTGTTTTTCAAAGGTCTTTCAGGTTTCTCAATTGACTTTGGCTATGGCTTTTATTTCTCTTCCAAATGATGCTCACATAAATAGCTGGCAGTTGAGTTCACTCCCTAGGTGAGCCAAAGGTCTTTTCAGGGAAAATCGTAAATGAAAATTGAGATCTGTTGTACTTCTGCCTCAGTGAGCACCTTTAACATCATGAAGGAGAAAATAGGAGAAAAAGGCAGTGCTCTTATTCCAAAATAAAACGTGTTACCTTATCAGTGTTATCAAATTTCATAAATCAGCTGGAATACAAAACACATACGTTGGAATGCAGCACCCTTCTCTGACCACTGAAATAAAGTCTGAAGGGGAAAATGCAGTGATGTAAAATTCTCCCAGGAAAAACCAGCACCAGTTTTCAGAAACAGGGATAAAAATAGAAAAGCATGGCTGGGATCCCAGCCACATGGCACAGAATATAATTTCAAAACCTCTCATGCAATAAAATCCTGGAAATGATAGATAAAATAAAACATACATCTTTTGAAATTCATAGAGGAATTATCAGGAAAGTATGAAAACCTCTGGCTCTCAAGTAGAAAAAAAGTGGTAGGTTTTCTAAACACATGCTGGCAAATCTATAGTGTGGCTACTCTGGGTAGGATCTAAAGTTAATAACAGTAGTGGAAACAAACATTTATAAATTAAAAATAATTCATCCAAATAATTAATAAGCAAAAGAAATAAAATACGATGAAAGCTAGAAGATACGGAAAATGTAAACATAGTCTATTTAATAAATGATGCTGATTCAGATGAATTGGATATTCACAAAAAAAGATTAATTAGACCTCTACTTTATACTTAATAGGCTTTTAGAATTTTGAAACATCAATTCTAGTCCAGGGATAACCCATAAATTCGTGGTCAGTTGACTTTAAACAACAGAGCCAAGACAATTCAATGAGGAACAAAAGGTCTTTTCTAACAGTGGTGCTAGGGCAACTGTATATCCATGGGCAAAGAAGTTGAACACCTATCTTAAAACAAACACAAAAAATAACTCAAAATGGAGGGAGCTCGGACCTAAATGTAATAGAGAAAACTATGAAATTATGACACTAAAAACGTGTGAGTAAATACTTGGGACCTTGAGTTTATAGGTTATATACAATACCAATAGCGCAAGTGACAAAAGATAAATAGAAATATATCAAAATTAAATACTTTTGTGCTGCAAAAATTCCATCAAGAAAGTAGAAGGCAAACCACAGAATTTAAAAAAAAAAATTTGAAAAAAACTATATGTGATAAGTGGACTTGTTTTCACAAAATATAAATAACAATAATTCAAACCACAGATAATCTAATTAAAATGGGTAAAGGATTTGAATAGAGATTTCTTCAAGAATATATACAAATGACTGTATAAACACTGAGGGATTTTCAACATGAAAATTATGAAAGTTATTGAGAAATGCAAGTCAAAACTACAGTGAGATACCATTTTTCACCCATTATGATGGCTATAATCAGAAAGACAAAATTAAACCAGCATTGGCAAGAATAAGGAGAAACCGAAACCCTTTTATGCTGCTGGTGGGGATGTAAAATAGTAGAGAAGCTTTGGAAAATAGTTTGACGATTACTCCTTGTGTGAAACATAGAGTTACCAAATCATCGATTTCATTCCTAGGTATGTGAAAGTCGTTCAGTCATGTCCAACTCTTTGCAACCATTGATCATATAGTCCATGGAATTCTCCAGGCCAGAATACTGGAGTGGGTAACCTTTCCCTTTTCCAGGGGATCTGCCCAACCCAGGGATCCAACCTGGGTCTCCCACATTGCAGGCGGATTCTTTACCAGCTGAGCCACCAGGGAAGCCCAAGAATACTGGAGGGGATAGCCTATCCCTTCTCCAGTGGATCTTCCTGACCCAGGACTTGAACCTGGGTCTTCTGCATTGCAGGCAGATTCTTACCAACTAAGCTATGTTCCTAGGTATATACCCTGAGAAATTAAGCACACATCCACACAAGAACTTCTATAAAACATTCATAGCAGCATTATTTGTGATAGAAAAAAAGAAGAAATAATGCAGTGTCTACTGGATGAATACACAAATCAAAAGTGGTATTATCCATATAATTAAACATTGCGTGTGCATGCTGGGTTGCTTCAGTTGTATCTGACTCTTTGTGACCCCAGAGTCTGTAGCCCACCAGGCTCCTCTGTCCATGGGATTCTCCAGGTAAGAATACTGGAGTGGGTTGCCATTTCCTTCTCCAGGGGATCTTCCCAACCCAGGGATCGAACATGCATCTCTTATGTCTCCTGCATTGGCAGGCAGATTCTTTACTATTAGCACCACCAACATTATTCAGCACTAAAATGGAATTGAAAATTGACACATGCTACAACATAGATGAACCCTGAAAATATTATACAAAGTGAAAGAAGTTAGTACAGAAATCCATATATTATATGTTCCTATTTATGAAATTCAATAGTAGGCAATATACATAGTTAATCATTTTCTAGGATTGGAAGAGTGGGGGAATGGAGAATTACCACCAATGGATACAGGGTGTTTTGGGGGGGAGATAAAATATTTTAAAATTATATTGTGATGATTACACAATCCTATGAATATACTAAAAACATTAAAATGTACACTTTAAGTGGGCCGTGAATTATATAGTATATGAATTTTATCTCAATAAACTTCTAAAAATCAATTCCAGATGGATTACTGACTGTGAACAACATTAGAATATATAGTTTCTAGATGCTAACATAGGAACTTAGAGTAGGCGAATATTTCTAAAACAGGACAAAAATAGAAAAAGATGGATAAATTTGCCAACATTACATGTAAAAAGCATCTGTTCATCACAGGAAGATTCATTATTGTAAAAATACCCATTATCTCACACTCATCTATAAAGCTGATATCATTTAAATCAAGAGCTCAACAGAGTTTTGTGTGTATGTATATAACTTAGTGGGCTTCCTTGGTGGTTCTGCAGTAAAGAATCTGCCTGCAATGTAGGAGACCAGGTTTTGCTCCCTGGGTCAGGAAGATCCCCTAGAGGAGGGTATAGCAACCCACTCCGGTATTCTTGCCTAGAGAATCCCATCGACAGAGGAGCCTGGTGGGCTGCAGTCCATAGGGTCCCACAGAAACAGACACAACTGAGGTGACTAATCCAGCAGCAGCAGCATATAACTTAACAAGCTTATCCCCCTATTTACTTGAAAGATCAAAGTGTCTTTGATAGGAAAAGATAGGCTGCTAAGTTCAGGACACAGGAGAAATTAGAATTGGAGAGGTAAACTGCATACCTGAACATATACACTGCTTTTTTCCTCAAGGACTTTTGCAGATCTGACAAATATGGGCTTTCATATTAGCACTGTTCTGTGTGCTGGGTGCCAGGGTTACAATGGTGAATGAGCCAGACAGCCCAATCTGCCAAGATATTTTTAGAATACCTCAATATTTAAAATATTAAGATACTCCCTTGGCTCTGAATTCATAGCAGATGAAGGACAGGCAGATGCCTAAAAAGAATGGGAAGCTCAACACAAAGAGGTCAGATTACACAGGGGCAGACTGAATTCATTTGCAGTTTTGCAAGTGCAAAATAAAAATGTCAGGTCAAAATACATGAAAAGATTATCTCTGAAACAGAGGCATAATCCAGAACATTACCCTGGTCAAAGGCTACTGTTTCACTTGAATATTTAACTTGAAGTGGCAGACCTTCAGATCAGGGTATCATAGTTTCTGGCACTGAATAACTGCTCAGTATCATTGCCATTGTCCTTGACCATATGTGGAAATCAGGGCAATTCACATAATACTCCAGGCAAACTGTTTGAAACTACTAGGCGTTTGTTTATCATCAATCATATACTCTAAGAAGGCAGAGAATAAAATCCTCCATAACCTTCATGGCAAGATGGATTTGACCTGATGAGAAATATATTGACTCTTGCAGAAAAGAGGAGCCATAGGTTGTGTTCTTTATATTTGCAGAAAATTACTTTTCATAATCCAGCATTCCTAGGTTTCTCTTTATTTCTCCCTAAAAGCTCTACCTCAATAAGACAAGAGTCTCTGGAGACACAGCAAGAGGAAGAATTATCAAGCAAATATTTTTGCTAATGTCATAAAGCAGATGACCTTTCACAATATCTACAAATAATCTACTCAGAGCAAGTGAATCAGGTCATGTTGGAAACTTTAGAAAGTGAGCAATGAAAATACATGATAGAACATAAATGTTTATTTTGCCATGAGCTTAGTTCTTTCCAGTACCAGAGTTACTCTTGCTGTTAAAATGTACATATTTATGAAGCGATAAACCCCTTTATAGATCATAGCTTTGTTGTGGTAAAGGGGCTTGCACAACTTACTGAAGCTATGAGCCATTCCATGCAGAGCCACCCAAGACAGACAGATCATGGTAGAGAGTTCTGACAAAACACGGTCAGCTGGAGGAGGGAACGGCAAACCATTTCAGTCTTCTTGCCATGAGAACTCCATGAACAGTAGGAAAAGGAAAACAAAACGATATGACACCAGAAGATGAGTTCCCCAGGTCAGAAGGTGTCCAATATGCTACTGGGGAAGAGCAGAGGGCAATCACTAACAGCTCCAGAAAGAATGAAGAGACTTAGCCAAAGCAGAAACAACGTCCAGTTGTAGATGTGTCTGGTAGTGAAAGTAAAGTCTAATGCTGTAAAGAACAATATTGCACAGGAATCTGGAATGTTAGGTCCATGAATCAAGGCAAATTGGACTGACCAGGCAAGAGATGGCAAGAGTGAACATCAACATTACAGGAATCAGTGAGCTAAAATGGATGGGAATGGATTGGATGAATTTAATTCAGATGACCATTATATCTACTACTGTGGGCAAGAATCACACAGAAGAAATGGAGTGGCCCTTATAGTCAACAAAAGAGTCTGAAATGCAGGACTTGGGTGCAATCTCAAAAATGACAGAATGATCTCAGTTCATTTCCAAGGCAAACAATTCAACATCACAGTAATCCAAGTCTATGCCTCAACCACTGAGGCTGAAGACACTGAATTTGACCAGTTCTGTGAAGACCTATAAAACCTTCCAGAGCTAACACCAAAAAAAGATGTCCTTTTCATCATCAGGGGATTGGAATGCAAAGGTAGGAAGTCAAGATATCTAGAGTAACAGGCAAGTTTGGCCTTGGGAGTATAAAATGAAGCAGGGCAAAGGCTAACAGAGTTTCTTCAAGAGAACACATTGGTCATAGCAAACACCCTCTTCCAACAACACAAGGGACAACTCTACACATGGACATCACCAAATGGCCAATAATGAAATCTGATTGATTATATTCTTTGCAGCAGAAGATGGAAAAGCTCTATATAGTCAGCTAAAGCAAGATCTATAAAAACAAGAGATGTATACAAGTCAGCAAAACTATGGCTCAGATCATCAGCTCTTTATTGCATAATTCAGGATTAAATTGAAGAAAGTAGCAAAAAACCACTAGGCCACTCAGGTATGACCAAATCAAATCCCTTACCATTATACAGTGGAGGTGACAAATAGATTCAAAGGATTAGATCTGGTAGACAAAGTGCCTGAATAACTATTGACAGAGGTTTGTAACATTGTAGAGGAGGCAGTGACCAAAACAATCCAAAGAAAAAGAAATTCAAGAAGGTAAAGGGGTTGTCTGAGAGTACTTTACAAATAGCTGAGAAAAGAAGAGAAGCAAAAGCAAGAGAGAAACAGAAAGATATACCCAGCTGAATGCAGAGTTTCAGAAAATAGTAAGGAGAGACAGGAGGCCTTCTTCAACAAACAAAGCAAAGAAGTAGAGGAAAGTAATAGAATGGGAAAGACTAGATGTCTCTTCAAGAAAACTGGAGATATCAAAGGAACATTTTATGCAAGGATGGGCACCATAAAGGACAGAAAAGATAAGGACATAACAGAGGCAGAAGAGTTGAAGAAGAGGTGTCAAGAATACACAAAACTATACAAAAAAAGGTCTTAATGACTGGGATGACCATGATGGTGTGGTCACTCTTCTAGAGCCAGAAATCCTGGAGTGTGAAGTCAAGTGGGCTTTAGTCCAAGCATTGCTACAAAAAAGCTAGTTGAGATGATGGAATTCCAGCTGAGCTATTTCAAATCCTAAAAGATGATGCTATGAAAGCACTGCACTCAATGAGCCAGCAAATTTGGAAAACTCAGCAGTGTCCATGGGACTGGAAAAGGTTAGTTTTCATGCTAATCCCAAAGAATAGCAGTGCCAAAGAATGTTCACTACTGTAAAATTGCACTCATTTTGCCTGCTAGTAAGGTTATACTCAAAATACCTCACGCCAGGCCTCAATAGCATGTAAACCAAGAAATTCCAGATGTACAAGCTGGCTATAGGAAAGGTGGAGAAACCAGAGATCAAATTGTGAACATTTGTTTGATCATAGAGAAAGCAAGGGAATTCCATAAAAACATCTACTTCTGTTTCATTGACTGTGAGAATCACAAAAAAAAAAAAAAAATGTGGAAAATTCTTAAAGAGATGGGCATACCATATCAACTTACTTGTCTCCTTAGAAACCTGTATGTCAGTCAAGTAGCAACAGTTAGAACCTTACAAGGAACAACAGACTGGTTCAAAATTGGGAAAGGAGTATCACAAGACTGTATATTGTCACTCTGTTTATTTAATTTCTATGCAGAGTATATCATGCGAAATGCCAAGCTGGATGAATCACAAATTGGAATCAAGATTGACAGGAGAAATATCAACAATCTCAGATGTGCAGATGATACCACTCTTAATGGCAGAAAGTGAAGAGGAACTAAAGAGCCTCTAGATGAGGGTGAATGAGGAGAGTGAAAAAACTGGCTTAAAACTCAACATTCAAGAAACTAAGATCATGGCATCCGGTCCCATCCCTCATGGGAAATAGAAGGCAAAAAGTAGAAGCTGTGACAGATTTTATTTTCTTGGCCTCCAAAATCACTGAAGATGGTGACTGCAGCCATGAAACTGAAAGACACTTGCTCCTTGGAAGGAAAGCTATGACAAACCTAGATAGCATATTCAAAAGCTAAAACATCACTTTGCTGACAAAGGTCCATATAGTCAAAACGATGTTTTTTTCCAGTAGTCGTGTACGGTTGTGAGAGTTGGACCATAAAGAAGGCTGAGTGCTGAAGAATTGATGATTTGGGATTGTGATGCTGGAGAAGACTCTTGAGAGTCCCACGGACTGCAAGGAGATCCAACCAGTGAATCCTAAAAGAAATCAACCCTAAATGTTCATTGGAAGGACTGATGCTGAAACTGAAGCTCCAATACTTTGGCCAGCTGATGGGAAGAGCTGACTCACTGGGAAAGACCCTGATGCTGGGAAATATTGACAGCAAAAGAAGGGGGTGGCAGAGGATGAGATGGTTAGATAGCATCACCGACTCAATGGACATGAATTTGAGCAAATTCCAGGAGATGGTGAAGGACAGCGAAGGCTGGTGTGCTGTAATCCATGGGGTCACAAAGAGCTGGACACGACTTAGCAGCTGAACAACAGCAACAAGGAAATAAAAAGATTAGCTCTTTGAGGCACCCATGGATGTCATTTAAGCTTAGAGGTTTGACTTTTTTTACTTGTATAGATTCCTCCATCATTGGTAGCTTAGTTCCCTAACCAGTAGAATGATAGGTCAAGATAAGACTAGTGGTTTTCAACTCTTCTTTGGTAATAGGCAATATCGAGAGGGGAAAAAATACACATACTTACATATTCATATAATTATACATGCAATGTCAGAGAGTTCGTGGGTCTCCTGGAACTCATGCAGAAGCCCCTGTAGAGCTCCTTGGACAGGCTGAAAATTTTTGGATCAGGCAGTCTCAGAATCCTCCCAGTTCTAGGAACACCTGCTTCTGTAAACTAAACTCCCCTTGGCAAGCCTTGACAGAAAGATGTTGCATCTTTTACAGCAAATCCTCCAAGCTCTTTGGAAGCCTCACAGCTAAACTAATAGTATAGTCATTTGAGTTTTTAAAAGAAATGTGGATTAGTGAAGGTACCCAACATTTCTTTTCTTCCTCCTAATCTTTCTTTTTTGGAAACTATGAAAAACCAACACACCACAATGCCTTCTGTTTGAAACCAAGATAAGTGGAAGAATTCATATTCCTTTAATTTTGTGACAACATAACTTGCAGTTGGGATAACAGAGATGAAGACCCATTTCCTACTTCTTATCTTGAGTTATTGTGCACAAAGCCTTAATTAAATTTTCCACAGTCTTATTTATAAAATGGTAATAATAGGCCTGTTTATTTCTCTGAAAAATTGTGAAGATGGTGGCTGATGAGTATAAAACAACTATTGTGAGTGCCAGACTTCTTAGGTGCTAGATAAATGACAACTGTCACCTGGGAAGTAATTAGACAAGATACAATATGCCATTGCTTCTCAAAATTTACTCATATATCCATATATTTTTTGCTACAGCTAAAACCACCTATTTAATATATTTTTTTTTAGATTGCACTCTTTCTTAAAAAAATAGACTTTGCAAAAATAACAACATCTAAAAAAAACAAGTTTGGCCAGTTACGTTTTTTTCTTCTAACAAATATTAAAATAAAGTCATATTTATTAAATTTTTTAAAGTTGTTTCTGTGCAGCTTACAAGTTATTTTGAAAACTATGATTTGGAAAGTGTGCAGGTATAGCAAGCCACTAAACCTTAGCTTAGGTTAAACTTAATCTGGGTTTATTATTTCCCTTGGCAAAAACCAAGTCAGGAAACAAGGTGGTTGGAGTTTTGAGGGTAGGAAGGGAAGAAGGAAATGCCCCGAGGAGGCAGGTGGCAGTGCCGTGGGCATCTGACGTTCAGCCAGTGAGTGACAGTCCCTGCGGGCTGCAAACAAGAAGAAGGAAAGGAGGTCAGAACAAACGATGTCTGAATTTTAAAGACTGGTGTTACTGATCTCAGGTCTAGAGATGGATAAGCTCCTATCATTTTTAATAGGGAAAAACTACATCTCTTTTTAATGGCAGCAGTATGCTAAAGTTAGCAAAAACTTACAGATAATTTATCACTTAAAAAAGTAAAAATTAAAACACAAGGCAGGAGTGGTCAGGACATTAATTAGCTCGGTAGGCAGGAAAAAATGGCTCTCAATTGTTGATTTACTGATGCAAATCTTTCCTAATGCACTCCCACTCCTTTTTAGAAGCTAGATACAAAGTTGTAATTCTGTAAAGCATTTGGAAAGCCATTAAAGCACTGCTTATCTTTTTTTAATTTAATTTAATTTTTAATTGGGGGATAATTACTTTACAGTATTGTGTCGGTTTCTGCCATAGATCAACATGAATCAGTCATATGTATACATATGTCCCCTCCCTCTCGAACTTGCCTCACACCTCCCTCCCCATCCCACTCCTGTAGGTTGTCACAGAGTACTCTCTTTGGGTCCCCTGCACACAGCAAATTCCCACTGGGTATCTGTTTTACATATGGTAATGTACATGTTTCAAAGCTACTCTCTCAAATCATCCCACCCTCTCCTTTCCCCACTGTGTTCAAAACAGCATTGCTTATCTTTTAGCCAGTATTTTCTGGAACTGCCCATGGCAGTCCTTTTCAGCATGCTCCTATATGGACAATAAGAAATATGTCCTAAAAAAAATAGATGGAAACAAATCATATCTCATGAAAGTTGCATTATTAAAACTCAGAGGTACAGCTTTCACTAACCTAAAACACACACATGCACACACGCACATATCTAACATACTCAGCAACTACTTTGAACTACATGCTGAAGAAACAAAAGAGCATGTATTATTCAACAAATCTTTTTTTAGTGCCTACTCAGATCCAAATGGGAGAAGGCAATGGCACCCCACTCCAGTACTCTTGCCTGGAAAATCCCATGGACAGAGGAGCCTGGTAGGCTGCAGTCCATGGGGTCGCTAGAGGTCAGACACGACTGAGTGACTTCACTTTCACTTTTCACTTTCATGCATTGGAGAAGGAAATGGCAACCCACTTTAGTGTTCTTGCCTGGAGAATCCCAGGGACAGGGGAGCCTGGTGGGCTGCCATCTATGGGGTCGCACAGAGTCAGACATGACTGCCGTGACCTAGCAGCAGCAGCAGCAGATCCAAATACTTGCTTCAGTCATTGAGGATAGAGTAGTGAACCGCAGAAGGAGAATAAAATGAGTACAAAAGTGGTCTTTTATATTCCAGTTTGCATAAGAAAATGTTTAATAAGCACCCATTACATGCTGACAAGCGTGTCTTTTTCTTAACCTTAGCATTTTTCACCCTATAGGAGTTAGTGCAGCCTAGAATTAAAGGCTCATTCTTGGGCAGTAGACAGACCTGGATTTGAATTCTGGTTCTGCCTCTCAGCTAGCTATGTGGACTTGCACACGCCAATCTCTGCATTCACTGGTTTCCCCATTCACAAAGTAGGAGACAAACATCCCCTCCAATATAGAGTTAAGTTCTCACCAACGAGTATTGATTCAGTGTTCTTCTGTCGTGGTTACTATTATAGCCGTAAGTGGAAAACAGTGAACAAAACAGACATGGCCTTATAGTCCAGCCATCAGGATAAGTGGATAGCTTTATCTTAAAGTGATTAGTGGGAAGTTGATGCAGTGGACTTACTGGTATAATTATTAAATACTGGCATTTTGAATGGAGGACAGGATGACAAATACATGCCCATAAGAGAAAAGTATTTTAATAAAATAAGTGGCAGGTATTAAATGACAAATGACTATCTGGAAAATAATAAGCGTTTTAAATTATATGCTGCCCTAGAAGTTAAATATGGGAAGCTACCATGGCAGATGGTGCTGACCAAAGGCAGCTTTACTGAGAAGATAGGTTTTCCTAACCAGAAAATAAGTAAAAAAGATCAGATAATCACATAACCATTTAGGCAAAGGCACCTATGAATATTCTTGAAGTGTAACAGCAGCATTGAGATAGAGCAAAAGATATACACATCTCAGCTCCCTAATTCATTAATAAGACACTAATGGTTAATCTCATCCTAATGCCTTGAGAGAACCCCAATTTTATTAAACACAATTTTAATTCTAGATAACTAAGTTTTTCCTATGATATGGTGCAAGTTCCAGGGTCCAGGGCCTACATTCAATACATTTCTCCGTATCTACATTGGCACAGGAAACTCTAAACAACAGAGGAACTCTTGTCTTTGCAAAGAAAAGAAAGAAAGAAAGTGTACTTGCTCAGCTGTGTCTAACTCATTGCTACCCCATGGACTGTAGCCCACCAGGCTCCTCTGTCCATGGAATTCTCTAGGCAAGAATACTGGAGTGAATTGCCATTTCCTTCTCCAGGGGATCTTCTACACCCAGGGATCGAACCTGGGTCTCCGGCATTGCAGGCAGATTCCTTACCATCTGAGCCACAGGGAAGCAGACAATGTCTTTGTAATGTCTGATTCAAACATAACATTCTTTGATTTTGGATTTAAACAATATTTAGAGGAGATATTAAATTGTACTTATGAACACATTAAATATCCTTAGTACAAATTGTTGTTCTGTTGTTCAGTCGCCCAGTTGTGTATGACTCTGTGACCCCGTGGATTGCAGCACACCAGGCTTCCCTTCACCATGTCCTTCACCATCTCCCGAAATTTGCCCAAGTTCATGTCCGTTCCATCAGTGATGCCATCCAGCCACCTCATCTTCTGATGCCCTCTTCTCCTTCTGCCCTCATTCTCTCCTAGCATCAGGGACTTTCCCAATGAGTTAGCTGTTTGCATCAGATGACAAAATACTGGAGTTCCAATTTCAGGATCAGTCCTTCCAATGAGTATTCAGGGTTGATTCCCCTTAATATTGACTGGTTCGATCTCTTTGATGTCCAAGGGACTCTCCGTCTTCTTCAGCACCATAGTTCAAAGGCATCAATTATTTGGGGTTCTGCCTTCTTTATCGGAGAAGGCAATGGCACCCCACTCCAGTACTCTTGCCTGGAAAATCCCATGGATGGAGGAGCCTGGTGGGCCCCAGTCCATGGGGTCGCTAAGAGTCGGACAAGACTCAGCGACTTCACTTTCACTTTTCACTTTCCTGCACTGGAGAAGGCAATGGCAACCCACTCCAGTGTTCTTGCCTGGAGAATCCCAGGGACGGGGGAGCCTTGTGGGCTGCCGTCTATGGGGTCGCACAGAGTCGGACACGACTGAAGCAGCTTAGCAGCAGCAGCTTCTTTATGGTCCAGCTCTCACAACCAAACGTGACCACTGGGAAGACCACAGCCTTGACTATACAGACCTTTGTCAGCAAAATAATGGCTCTACTTTTCAGCACACTGTCTAGGTTTGTCATAGCTTTCCTGCCAAGAAGCAAACATCTTCTGATTTACCATCTGCAGTGATTTTAGAGCCCAAGAAGAGGAAATCTGTCACTACTTCCACCTTTTCTCCTTCTATTTGCCATTAAGTAACGAGTCAGATGTCATGATCTTAGCTTTTTAGTATTTAAAGTTGGCTCTTTCACTCTCTTTCTTCACAAGTGGTACAACTTACCACTTGATAAATAATGTACAGGTAATTAAATGTTTCAGTTTTGAGTTTTTTATAATTTGGGTTTTTTTTAAACTTCAGAAAATTGTAAACAATAGGGTCTCTCTAAAGCTAACGATGTTTGGTAGAAGACAGAAGTGACAGTGGAGGTGGGGGCTATGTGGGAAGAGTTGGTTAAAATTCATCTGTTTCCCCTCTGAGTGTGGAGAAGGTATAGATGAATTGTGTCAACATTTTCTTATGGTTATCTTTTCATAGTCAAAAGGAAAAACAAACTGGTGACGGAGAATGAAGAACAGTTGCTTCTGTTCTGAGGCATCTTATGGTCTCCTGGTAATGAAGTCCTTTGACACACTGCCTCCATTTTTTGTGTCTCTTTCCCTACACTGAGATCTTTCCTCGCTTCTCACACACTAGTATCGACTGAAGTGACTTAGCATGCATGCATACATTGGAGAAGGAAATGGCAACCCACTCCAGTATTCTTGCCTGGAGAATCCCAGGGACGGCGGAGCCTGGTGGACTGCCGTCTATGGGGTCGCACAGAGTCAGACAAGACTGAAGCAACTTAGCAGCAGCAGCAGCAACAGTACCTACTCACAAGAGCCAAATTTTAAATTTGGGGAAATTTTATGAACTAGCTGACCTCACTGACAGTCTGAAATAGGCCGCTGGGAGCTTTGCTGCTTTTTCACCATGGAAATCAGGAAAAATAATTTTGAGCCCTTTACCACCAATGCTTGTACATGTCGACTGCAGGAAGACAGAGACCACATCTTTGTTCTTTACGACATCTCTGTGGTGCTTAGTCTAGTGTCTGCTATATTGTGGGTATAAATGAACTAGACAGATCAGACAGGAGACTTAGCAAGTCCATTCATTAATTCATTCTCAAAACTTATATATGACCTTTAAAATCATAACAGTGTCACAAAAATCCCCAGCTGTGTATGAACCCTGTTCAACCATTTCCATAATTCCCTTACAATAGAGAGGAGATGCTCAGGAACAAGTTATATGTATGGAGGAAGACAACCATTGAGAGCCCCCTGGACAGCAAGGAGGTCAAACCAGTCAATCCTAAAGTAAATCAACTCAGAATATTCATTGGAAGGACTGATGCTGAAGCTGAAGCTCCAATACTCTGGCCACCTGATGCGAAGAGCCAACTTATTGGAAAAGACCCTGATGCTGGGAAAGATTAGGGCAGGAGGAAAAGGGAAGACAGAGGGTGATATGGTTAGATGGTATCACCAACTCAGTGAACACGAGTTTGAGCAAATTCCAGGAGATGGTGAAAGACAGGGAAACCAGGCGTGCTGCAGTCCATAGGGTCACAAAGAGTAGGACAGTACTTACCGACTGAACAACAGCAACAACAGGAAGGCAGGATAAATCATAAATTTTATAAAGTTTCTGTTACTTCAAGGCAGAATATCTCCTGACTGGGGGGAATGGAGCTACTCACAACAAATAAGTTTAAATAGCCTAAATAATCTGAGTTTCACACAGGCAGGGTTTTGAAGAGCTATAGTTTTGATGTTTTTTTTAACCTTCTGCTCTTAAGAATCACCATGATTTAGGAATAAAGAATGCAATGGTGTGTGGGAAAACGGATTGTTGTGACTGACTTTTTGGAGACTTTAAAAGCCAAACAATTATGAGTCATGAAAGAGTCCCTGCAAATCAGGTCGGCGTCTGCAGGGCAGTGGCAACTGCATTAAGTAATGATAACAAAAAGCACACAGCATCAGAGATGATTCTTAATAACAGTATTTAACAAATGGCTAGATGATGCTATTTTTTCCACTAAAAGCCTCCCCTCTTGTCTGCCTGTTTTGACCCAGTACCACTTTAAGACCCTGTCAAACAAAGATGACAGGTCCCAAGTTCCAGGTTATATAAGAGTAGTAGTTTCTTTCATCTTTGTCCCTGCCCCAGGCTCCCTTTCTTTTTACAGATGGCTGTTTTTTATTCACTAATGAAAAAACATTTTATTTCAGTGTCAAAAATGCCAGTAGCCTCTGCTAAACTCTATGATCTCATGTCAGGAAGATAAATCCTTTGAAGGCAGGATCTTGAATGTCTCCTTGTTACCAAAGGAAGAATAGCTTATCTAAGAAGGACTAAAGAAAATCTGTATCTATAAACACATAAACATTTTGAGCACCCTGGAAAGTTTGTACAGGTTTTTAAACCACTGCTTTCCAAAGCAGTGATATCACTAAGAAAAGCAGGTATAGATAATGTCAGTCCAGAAACCTCTACCTAGGAACTCTAAAAACATTCTCTTTTAACCATTTAATCCCACTCATGATTTTGTAACAAAATATGTTTCCTTAACTACATTTGCTTTATTGATGTACATGTTTATTTTTTTTAAGGCAGTTAAATGTTTGAGACAATAAATGAAATAAACACAAAATGGAATTCAATTATATGCATATGTGAATTTTACTTAAATATATATACAGTCCTGACTATTCATTGGAAGGACTGATGCTGAAGCTGAAACCTCAATAGTTTGGCCACCTGATGTAAAGAACTGACTCATTTGAAAAGACCCTGATACTGGGAAAGGTTGAAGGTGGGAGGAGAAGGGGATAACAGAGGATGAGCTAGTTGGATGGCATCACTGACTCAATGGACATGAATTTGAGAAAGTTCCAGGAGTTGGTAATGGACAGGGAAGCCTGGCATTTTGCAGTCCATGGGATTGCAAAGAGTCGGACATGACTGAGCGACTGAACTGAACATATATGAATATATATGAAGTCAGATTATTTCTAAGTAGGAAAGTTTACATATATGTGTGTGTATGTATGTATGTATATGTGTGTGTGTGTGTGTATATATATATATATATAGGCTACCCTGGTAGCTCAGTCAGTAAAAAATCTGCCTGGAGTGCAGGAGACCTGGGTTTGATCCCTGGGTTGGGAAGATCTCCTGGAGAAGGAAATGACAACCCACTCTAGTATTCTTGCCTGGAGAATTCTATGGACAGAGGAGCCTGGTGAGCTATAGTCCATGGGATAGCAAAGAGTTGGACACGACTGAGTGACTAACACGCACATAACCTCTCTCTTGTTAAGTGGGAAAATATAAGGTAAAAAACAGACTGGTAAGTATTCTATAAAATTGATCCCAAGTCACAAGCATAATCCCCATGAAGTTCCCATGATTCATTACCACTTGTTCAGTGGTGTAGGGAAAGACTAGTTTTCCAGATTCAACATTCAAGGTCTACTTTTTTCCTTAGGTTGTAAACATGTAACACAACATTTAAGAACTTCTCATCTTGTTCTTTACTTATCTCCCTCCCCCACAAAATCCCATTTGTGGAGACAATTAATAAACAAGGTAGAAATTTGTCACTTATTGTAGAAGAAAATGAAAGATTGCATATCACACTGTGCATTAGACAAAGCTCTTCTTCTGGAGCATTTTTCTTAGTTTCTTTTATTTCTCCTACAGTCCTAAAACCTCTAAGTACCTGCTCCTCCTCTTGGATTTTTTTTCCCTTAATCTCAATCTACCTCCCTTTCTCAGCACAGAATTAGACCACAAAAGGGATAAAGTCAACCTTGGCACTTACTATGACTGTGAATCCTTGAAACAGTGATTTGATCTTGCAAATCTTCAATTTTCCCATCAATAATAATAGGAATACTCCATATTATTGATAAATCACTATGCACCAGCATAATTGTAAATTTCATATGAATATCCATTCGTTGATTCCTTATAAATATCCTATGAAGTAGGTATCATTAACTGTTACTGCTCTCCCACCTTATGTTACAGACAGGAAATCTGAGGCAAAGAAAATGTAAACAGCTTTTCCAACACAGCATGTAAAAGGCAGCACCAAATCCAAATTCACGTGTCTTAAATTCAGGAGCTATGTTCTTAACCATTATATTGTTAAGATGCATATCTATAAAGTGATAAGAATCATACCTATTTCACATACGCTTATTATGTAGAGTCCCATGTACTCTTTAGCACATATTATTTGTTACTTTTAAGGGCATTGATTCCTTATAAATACCTTCCCAGATATTTATAAGGAATCAATGAATGGATATTCATATGAAATTTAGAATTATGCTGGTGCATAGTGAATTACTGTTACTATTTTCAATTTTTATTTTTAGTACTACTATCAAGTATATAAAAGACCAACATCCCTACACAAGAGATTCTCCAATGCCATACCTGCCCTTCAGAATCAAACTGAGGAGCTTATTACATAAATTGAAATGTCTATACTGTCATTTATGTAAGGAGTTACATGTGTTGTCCAGTTAAGTGACAATATAGAGTCCATTTGTCTGAATGCTCAGTTGGTCAGTTAATCTACTCCGTGCGTGGATGTGTTTTGTAAATGTGTATGACATCACAAACATTTGCATTTATGGGTATGAGGCAACAAAGGCTCATGAATAAGACTTGTTGTATAAATCCATATTGCCTCCTTACCTGTAGTCTTTCCACAGGCCCTTTCTCCCACACTCTGTGCTCTAGCTATGTGTGTCTCTTATCTTGATCACTGCACATACATGACTAGTCTAGACCCTACTTTTGTTCATGCCCCAGCCTTCGTCTGCTCCAATGGCACTTTTCATTTTTTCCAAGTCTGCTTCCACTTCCACAATAATCTGCATGCTTGCTACAAAATGAAGACAAAGTTAAGTGTTGCTCAGAGGTGACTGCTGTTTCAAATTCAGAGCTCTCTTTCACTCTCTCCTCTCTCAATCCACAGATACAGATGCAACTGTATGTGTGATGCGTATACACTTCTCTGATATATAATATGCAAGGTGGCTATGTCCTATTGCACTGTTTAATACCCAAACAGTATTCAGTTTTACAGTTCTTTCATTTATTTACCTTCCAGTGAAGAATAGGCCTATTCTTCTAGCCTATTCTAGTGAAGAATAGGCTTTCCTGATGACTCAGATGATAAAGAATCTGCCTGCAGTGCAGGAGACCTGAGTACAATCCCTGGGTTGGGAAGATCACCGGGAGAAGGGAATAGCAACCCACTACAATATTCTTGCCTGGAGAATTCCATAGACAGAGGAGCCAGTATACAACTGAGCAACTAACACTTATTGTGAATGGTAATGATTCATTGAAGAATATTTGGGCTATATTTGCTAAATTATTCTTTGGCATGATTCATCATGATTCAGTGAATATCCCTGAATATCATACATCCCTATTAACCTCTCTAATTGTTTTATTCATATAAATCCTAGAAGTAAAATTACTCAAAACTTTTATCCAATTTCAAAGATAAGCTTGATTTCCTACTTTTTCATAAACTTTATCTTAACTCTTAAGGCCACAATCATAACTCTATTCGACTGAAAGTTGTAATGTTTTCCTAATATTCTTCTTCATGTTCACTTATTTAACAAGTTTATTGTGTGTTCTTGTTATGAGGCAGGCTCTGTGCAAGGTGCTGATGTAATTACAAAGAAAAATAGACCATGATCCCCATCCTTGAGAGAGTAATTTAGTCAAGTGGACAGATAGCAGGACAAGTTAATTACAATTTGGTGTTATTTGGGCTATATGAGGGATGAGCGCAAGAGCTGAGAAGAAAGATAAAGTGACTGTCTGGAGAAGGAAGGAAAAGTCTTCTCTTTAACAAATAGTGCTAAAACAAGTAGACAGTCAAATGCAGAACAGGACAAAACAACTAATCTAGATGGACTACACTCTTCACGAAAATAATTCAAAATGGATCAAAGCCTTAAATGTAAAGTATGAAACTATAAAATTGCTGGAAGGAAACCTAGATGACCTCTGAAATAGTGATGATGTTTTAGATACAACACCAAAGTCATGATCCCTGAAAGAAATAATGTATAGCTAGACCTGATTAAAATTCTGCTTTGGAAAGAGACAATATCAAGAGAATTAGAAGACAAAGCATAAGAGAAAATATTTTCAAAAGACATATCTGATAAAGAACTGTTATCCTAAGTAAACAAAGAAATCCTAAAACTCAATATTAAAAAATCAGTTAAAAATGGCATGTGATCACTGAAAATACACCTCTTCAAAGAAGATAGTAAATAAGTATATGTGAAGATGCTCCACACTGCATGCTACCAGGGAAATGCAAATGAAAACAATAGTGAGGTACCATTACGAATACATTAGAATGGCCAAAACCCAGTACATTAATAACAATAAATGCTGGTGAGGATGTGGAGCATCATGGATTCTCACTCATTGCTGCTGAAAATGCAAAATGGTATAGCTACTTTAGAAGACAATTTTTGGGTTTGTTATAAAACTAAACATACTCTTACTATATGATTCAGAAATTGTGTTCCCGGGTATTTTCCCAAAAGAGTTGAAAATCTATGTCCACGTAAAAACCTACATGTGCGTGTTCACAGCAGCTTTATGAATAATTGCTCAAATGGGAAGCAACCAAGACGTCCTCCAGCGGGTCAATGGATAAACTGTGGCACAGCCAGACAATGGAACAATATTCAGCACTAAAAGTAAGTGGGTTATACAGCTATGAAAAGACATCGGTTCAGTTCAGTTGCTCAGTCATGTCTGACTCTTCGCGGCCCCATGGACTGCTAGAGGAATCTTTAATGGATATTGCTCAGTAAAACAAAACAATCTGGAAAGGCTATATGCTGCATGATTCACAACTATATGACATTCTGGAGAAGACAAAACTATGGGAACAACAGAAGTACTAATAAAAAGAAAAGTGGTTGCTGGCAAGGGGCCGGAGTAAGGTAAAGAGAAACAGTCAGAGCACAGAGGATTTTTAGATCAGTGAAAATGATCTGTATGTTATTATATTGATGTATATACATCATCATACATTTATTCAACCCATAGAATGTACAATACTAAGAGTGAACCCTAAGGTAGACTGTGGACTTTGGATGATTATGAAGTATCGATGTAGGTTTATCGTTAGTGAAAAATGTACCATTCTGGTGAGTGATGCTGGTGATGCAGAGGACTATATGCATGTGTGAGGGTAGGGACATACGGAAAATCTCTGTCCCTCCCTTTTAATCCTATTGTAAATCCAAAATTGCTCTAAATATAGTCTTTAAAATGTGGTATGTGAAGAAGGGGAAGAAAAGTCTGCAGGTAAAGGCACAGATCATGCAAGTGGGGGAGTTATTCAAGACCCATTAGGGTGTTGGTTGTGATTATGTTGGGAGAAACTGGTATCTAAACAGGCTGTCAAAGAACAGAAAGGATGATACTTATGCACTCTAACATTTCCATCAGAGTTGCCCTTATGTCCCTATTCTTATCTTTCCCAACTAACTACAAGCCTTTTGATGACTGGAACTATACCTTATTCATTTTTTAACCACTATATTTTGTATAATGCTTGGAGTGTATATGTATGTGTACCCATGACTCAGTCATTCAACCTGTGGCTGTCTTCTCAAAGTCACAGTGTTTTCTTTTCACTGATACATGTGAATTTAGAAATTCTATAATAATATGCATTTCTAGTGTATACAAAATAAAGGGAGTAAAAAATCACCTATAATCCCAGTATGATACTTGAAGACTCTTTTTACACACATGCAAGTATAATTTTGTTTTCAAACAAAATTATTTTGCTTTTTTCCCTCTTTGACATGTTCCCATGTCACTATAAGCAACATCACTGTGATTTTTTAGTAACTATCATCTCTACGGTTATACATATACATGTATTCTGATGTTGGAAACTGCCAGCACTCCTGGCTACACCACCATCATTTTCAACTGAACTGCTCTAACATCACCTTACTCTCATCACTGTTTGCCCATTCTCATGAAAAGCGATCTCAGGAAAACAGAAATCTGTTGAAAACTCTTTGAACTTAGAATGAAATCCAGACTCCCGGCGGAAGGGCCCCTGAATGGAGTGTTGCTTACCTCTCTCTCTCCTCTCATTTCAGCCGTCCTGGTGTTCAGTCTCTGTGTTCCTGCCACACAGGCTATGTATCAGTTTCTCAAACACACCAAGCTCTTTCCCATTCCAGGGCCCTCATAAGAGGCACCTCTCTGCCTGGAATACCTCTTTCTCCCACTCTTCCTTCGGCTGACTTCTCATCTTTCAGTTCTTGGCGTTAATACCTTCTGAGAGGTTAATACCTCCCTGATTGCCCTGTGTAGCCTCTTCCACTATTTAATGACCCACTTAATGACAACTTGTAAATAGTTATTTAACTTGTTAGTTTATTATCTATTTTCTGACTCCTCCATTAGACATCTACAAACTTTGCAAGGGTAGGAATTCTGCCTGTTTTAATCATCAAGAAATATCCAGACTTAGTATAAGGTCTGGCATATGGCAGGCTCTCAAAAAATAGAGTACACTGGAGATATTAAGGGAAGATGTCAGGGAATGGTTCTCAAATGTGGTACCAGTATCAGCAACATCAACATCATCTGAGAATTTTTTAGGAAAACAAATTCTCCAGCCTCAACTAGAATTATTGTTATCAGAAGCTCTGGTGTAGAGCTTTGTCACCTGTTTTTTTAACAAGCCCTACAGGTGATTTTGATGTTTCCAGCTTGACAACCACGGTTGCAAGGTATCTGTTTAGAAAAAGAAACATATTTTGTTTGAAAGTTGCCACAGCTAAAATTCCTTAGAATGTGAAATCTGAACCTCTGTGTGTGTCTATGTGCTCAATCATTTCTGACTCTTTTGCGACCTCATGAACTATAGCATGCCAGGCTTCTCTGTCCATGGGATTTCCCAGGCAAGAATAGTGGAGTGGGTTGCCATTTCCTTCTGTAATTTGAAACTTTAATATTACCAAATGTCATCTTTCATTTATTGATAAAAAAAATGCTGAAAGATAATTTTTAAAAAATATTTAACCTGACAATTAGTGAAGTTTTGCTTATAATTTTGCTTTTAAGGTTATAAAATACACATAATTCTTATAAAATCAAGTAAAATTATGCAGCACATACTCTTCTCTGCAAAAAGTCCTCAAATGTAAAGCTACTTTCCTACTGATGGCTGAGTACTAATTCAGTTAAAATCAGGTATAATTATGGAATAACATATTTCGTACTTTTCTCAAGATGGTTCATACAATGAATTATTCTGAATAATGTATCAAGCACTTGGTCTTTGAGGTGAATTTTTGCATTAGTGACTTTAGTTATTTTATTTAAGAGGAATCAGTTTTTCAACATTTGGAGTATCCTATGAAATGGAGCTGGTTCACTGAGCAACACAGTATCAGTGGAATTGCAAAGAAGATAGAAAATTAATCACTGAAGGTGGAACCTCAGGTTGGATTCAAAACACTTGAATTACCTGACCTGCTATCACTGGACTAAGTGTGACTCTGAATACCATAGAATAAGACATATATCCATAGAAAGAATAAAAATTATGAAGCAAGTGTAAGTTTTCTTTGTAACAGTTAAAAAGGAACCAAAAGGAAGAGAGAAACAAAATACTGGTTGAATTTCTATGATGTAACAGGCACTATATTATACTAAGTGCTGGTTTTTAAGACTATCATATTATTCTCTTTCCACCCATTTTTATTTGCCAAAATCAAAGGTGTTCTGGGTTTTCTAATGAAATCCAAAAGCCAAACCTTTCTAAGCAGATTATGATGGGGTAGACTATGGTTTTTCTACTGGGTTCTCAATGAAATAAACATTTGTTTTTGAACATATGAGCTTTAAATATAATCTTAGTGGGAATAATTGACAGAGAATACATTTGAGCATACTTTTTCCTCCCCACTGATTTTTATATTTCATATACTATAAAATGAATCTTTTAAGTATTTATTTTTTTTAAAGAATACTTATTTACATATCAGTGATTATCTATTTTAGATGATCTAACCTTAAATGGAGATTTTGAAGTTGAACCTCTTATCTCCAAAGGGAAGGAGCTGACATTTTTAAACAAAGAAATGAAAGCCTTCAGAATGGGACAAAAAATAATTTTATCACCTTTAAATGCATGAGAAAATACAGTAGGTTGAAAAACATTTTGTTCCCTAGTTTAAAACAAAATTAATTTGATAGTTGTGTCAGTTTTTTAACATTTAATGTTACAAGACATGCTTCTTTAAATTTGGATTTTTTTCTCAGACATTCTACTTTGACTGATATTATTTACTAAAATACCTTATATAAAAAATAATTTAAGAACATCTTAAAAAGACATCCTTTTGTAAGTGATTATACTTTATAAATATTTTGAATGAAGAACAAATTTTAGAGTAGAACTTGTGAGTACCTATTTCATTGAAACCAAAATTCAAATGCATTTAAAAATAGCCAAAACTTCAGAGAGGCAGCATCTGTTATGTGAGATAAACACTGATGCTTAAAATATATCCATTTAGATGATATAGTTCTTATTTTTAAAAATACATTTCTAGTATTTGAAAGAACAGAGACACTCATCTACTATTCTGCAATCAATGCCTATAATTCTTTGTTGGCTTCTTACATATTTTTAAGGAAACAAAAAAGTAAAATAGAATTCCTAATGTTTAAATATACTTATTTAAACATACCACAGTCAGAGTTCTGGGTTCAGCGGCATTTGGAATCCTTCATTGCTGACAACAGAGTTTCAAATGACAATCTTCTTTGAAGCACTCTTCAGCTTGACAACAGAAAGTTCTCCCTTCCACCGCCTGCTTTTTCCATTAGCTAGAGTGTTACATATTGAACGCTGCACAAAGCATTTGACTGGAGGGTTTTTAGACAACTCTTTAAATGCCTGAATCTGAATAATGATTAAAAGGGGGAAAAAGATAACACATCATCTCTTTATAAGAACTTCTGTATTTTTTTAATTACTTTATTTTAAGGGGGAGTGGTTTATTTTAAGGGGGCTGCCTTCATGTGTCATTGTTTAATAGTGTCTGCGTATGATTCATCTAAATGGCATTTAGTTATATAATGTCAGTGACATTTTGATGATTTTACTGTCAATTTTTAATGATCTATTGCATATTCTTAGGTTATTTGAATTAGTTGGGCAGATTAACATAAAAGGTGGGAGGTATATTTCAGCCTGAATAATAGTGGTCTGACAAACAAAAACTTTTTTTATTGGTGAACTTTATTTTTATACGTAATGTTTTTTTGATAGCTGAGTGGGGCTATATATTTTTTTCCAGTTCATGTAAATGGCCACATTTTCTTTTTCACTGGAGAGAGTTAAAACAGAACCATTAGTAGTTTTTGAAAAATCCTATATCTATTACTTGACATTGTATTATATTGGCTCTGGGATGAAAATGATGAAGTGATTGTAACCTGAAAGCAACAGAAGTAATTGTTACCTTAAAAAATAAATAAATGAATGAATAAATTGAATTGAAAAATTTAGCCCATTTGTGATGAACACTGACAGGATGAAATGCAACAGAAGGTTACATTTATTTCTGTCAAGGAAACCTCCATAGGATAGCTTGTAATTGAGACTGACAAGACAGTGAACTAAGAATCAGCCACTTAATGGATATGGCCCTGAATTAATCAGCATGCTAAGAATGGATTTTCCAGTTAATCCCACATAACAGAATATTTTAATGTCACACAAGAGTTTGAAACCTTTAAACAAATTGAAGATTACTGTAATCCCAATGTCTACACTGTCTGTGTCATCAAGGGGTTAATAAAATCATGCAGGTCTCCATGGGATCCTCACCTGGAACCTTGAATTGCACCTTGCAAAGAAGTCAATGGTCACAAGCCAATTTTTTTAAAATTCTACAGGTTTCAGAAGTTATTTAATAAACACAAGAGTACTTAATCTTGTTGATATTTTCTTCCCTTTTCAAATAGTGATAGTGGCTCAGAATGGTCATATTCTGATGGACGCATTTGGTGGCAAGGAGTCTATAGGCCAATGTGAATGGAGGCAAAGGGCATGGGGTGGTGAAGGGCTCTGAGCAGCAGAAAAGGGGTGAGTATTTCACAGTTTATTAGGATTTGAGCATAGGAACCTCAATTTTATACTTTCTTCTTAAGCAGAAAACATTGACAAAAGCACAATATCCATGGTCCCTAGGGAACATGAGAATTCCTGAGTGAGGTGAACATGTTCTCTAACCACTTGATGGACTTGTCTCACACCTCCAGAACGCTGTTCAGTACAGCACAGCGCTTAGCAGTGAGGTGGCCTCTATAGACTTCCTGCCGACTGTTTACCTAGCTTTATGATAAAAGGATACTTAGCCATTCCCAACTTCCATTTCCTCATCTCTGAAAAGAGGGTAAAAATATACCCAACTTTTTAAGAGTTGCAAGTATAAATGGATGTAGGTCATCAATAAAATCTCTGAAGGATCCTTAATAGATGTTAGCTGTTGTAATTATTTACTGTTATTTTTATTAATGTTCCAACAACCTGGAGAGCCTCAAGTTAGGAGATTAATGAAGTAGACTTGACTTCAACTGTGTTCAAATAGCATTACTTTTGATGTGATTTCACTGGCTGCCCTCGCATCTCAGCAGGTAGAGAGAAAGTTTGATGTGAGCCTATCATTGACTGACTGTATAAATATCAAGCAGAAGAATTATCTGCACCATTTAACTGGTGTGCCCACACATTAATTTATTAAATTTGCTTTCATGTCCCATAAACGTATATACAATTCTGCAGACAAGTTATCGCAGCTTTCATTTTAGAGCTAAAGTCCTCCGGGGAGGCTTAGGAGATCTCCCAAGATAAGCTAAATACCCTTGGGGACAACCAGTAAGCTGGTGATTGAGGAAGCCTGTTCTGTGTCTAATTACCAAGACATTAGTTCCAGGAGAGAACAAACATCTATGGCATTTTGTTTGTTTTCTTGTATCGCTTATGAAATAAGACGACTTCCTAAATAGGCACATTTTCCCCACATAGTCTTTAAGGGAACAAAAAGACAACAATCCCAACAAAGCCATCCTTCACCTAAATCTACTCTCATAATTAAATGTCTCTTGATCTTCTAGCCTCCAGCTCTAGACATAGCCGTAGGGGCTTTTGTGGAGGAGTGTGGCAACCCACTCCAGTGTTCTTGCCTGGAGAATTCCAGGGATAGGGGAGCCTGGTGGGCTGCCGTCTATGGGGTCGCACAGAGTCGGACACGACTGAAGCGACTTAGCAGCAGCAGCAGCAGAGTTTTGTGGAGTTTATTTTTTCCCTGGTTTACAAGGGTAGTTCCCATACTGTGTAGCAGATGCATTTGAAAACATTTAGATCACTGATTATTATGTAACACCAAGGAGTATACACATCCTCCTCTGTGGCTACTTTTGCTAGAAATAGTAAGTCTGTAACAAACTCCCAACAAATTTTTATTTTGTTGATACAAGAGTAAATTACAAACAGATTAGTCCACTCCTGGGATGTAGAGGGTTCAGTTCAGTTCAGTTCAGTCGCTCAGTCTTGTCCGACTCTTTGCGACCCCATGAATCGCAGCACGCCAGGCCTCCCTGTCCATAACTACCTACTTCAGAGCAACATTTTAGGATTTTTGAAAGATATGATTAATATACGAGTATGTTATTATAGTTAACTATTAAGCTGAAGTCAGAAAAGCATAGAGTACTGAAGATAAAGAGACATGCTACAGTCCAACTCTGTTCCTGCCTAGTTCAGAGACTGGGCAAAAAACTTACCTCTTTAAATCTTATTTTCTTCATTAGTAAAATTAGACTACTACTACTACTTACTTTCATTATTATGAGAATTAGATTATATATATATGTGTATATATATAGAGAGAGTGCACTTCTGTTTAATGACAGTTAACATATTGAAAAGCTGAAGTCCTGAATTGCTCTTATCTCACCAATATAGCAAAGTAGAAAAGCAGTTGTCAGAAACAGAACCATCTTATTTTAAATTCTGCATCTGCCCATTTACTAGCTGTGTGAGATTTTTTAAAATAGGAATTATAATAGTGTAATACTTAATAGCTTACATATAAGAATATGTGAAATAAACTTTGTCATGTGAATTTGACCAATCAGTTTAATTTTTTGTACACAATGCTAATAATTTTATTTATGAAAAAGAGCTATATTACTTGTATATAGATGGTATCAAACTGCATATACTGTTTTTTAGAACCATTTTCTTATTATGTAATTATACACTGTGATTATTTCACATCATCCTTAAATAACTGGGGACTCATTTTTTATCACCTTATTTAAAGGCATTACTGCTTTTAATTTCATTTTTTACTCTTGAACATTTAAGCACTTTATATTCCCTCCCCCACAATTCCCTTACAAATTACAGTGTGAGAAACATCTTTAAACAATTATTTGGGCTAACATCTAATTACATTCTCTGAATAAGTTCCTAGAAGTGGGTCAAAGGAAAGATTATTTTAAGGTTTTTAATTGTTATTGTCAAATTACTTTCCAGAAAATTTGGATCAACATACATATCTACCAATAAAAAATTAAAGTGACAGTCTGTAGTATCAATTCTGAGTTTTATTTTTAAAATTATAATTTGGTTTAAAAAATTGCTTACTTTTGTATTTCTGCAATTACTAGTTCTGCTAATCACTGCTAATCACTTTACATGTTAAAACTGTATTGTTTTTTAATGATTTTTTTACTTGTGCATTTATCAATTATATTACTATGATGTCTTTGTAGACTAAGAATATGAACCAAACTTTGGTATATTCTAGTATATTCTATATGTAGAATCTTAAGTTTATCTCTTTCTTCTTAATGCTATTGTAATTTTGATACTAGTAAGTATCTAGTCAACTCCATCAAGATTTCCATGATTAATTTTGTTGCTTGTGTAGAAAATCCCTTTACAGAAGACATTTTTCCAGTCTGTGATTAGGAAAAAAAAAAAAAGCTTGTTTTATTTTTACACATACAGTTTTGAATTGGTTAACTATTTAGTTCTTCAATTCATTTTGGTGTAAGA
Source organism: Bison bison bison (assembly GCF_000754665.1). Classification (NCBI taxonomy): domain Eukaryota; kingdom Metazoa; phylum Chordata; class Mammalia; order Artiodactyla; family Bovidae; genus Bison; species Bison bison. Next base: position 810,268 of record NW_011495081.1, on the reverse strand, counting down.
TGTGAGGTAGGCATCTGAAAACATTTTGCATGCGTACTAAGTCGTGTCTGATTCTATGCTACCCTACTGACTGTAGCCCACCAGGCTCCTCTATCTGTGGGATTCTCCAGGCAAGAATACTGGATTGGTTGCCATGCCCTTCTCCAGGGGATCTTCCCAACCCAGGGATCAAACCCATATCTCTTATGTCTCCTGTGATGGCAGAAGGGGTCTTTACCACTAGCGCCACCTAGGAAGCCTGAAAACATTTTAACCTCTTCCAAATTACTGATCAGTTACTGTGAGAACATTTGCACATTTTTCAAAAGATTGATGTCTTTACAATTTGAAATGATATTTTTATCACAATACATACACGAAAACATGAACACATTAGGGTTTAAACAACTCATAGATAATGTGGAGGGGTTCTAGAAAATCTTATGCTAAATCTTAGGGAAAATAAACACTAGCAATTAGCAAGTATAGAACACACCCTCATCATTTTCTGATGAGGGCTTTAAGGGTCAAGGTAAGTGATTAAACAGCACAATAGAGGGACATGCCTTCTATGGCCACAGGGAAGATAATGCTCTCCTCAGTATCAAAGAGTCTGCAGACAAGATCAGTTATTTGTTAGACTGATTAAAAAGGAGTCTTTTTAAAACTAGGGAAGAAAAATACCGGCAAAAACATTAAGAAACCAAAATGATTTCCTGCATGTCCCATGGTTTACATAAAAATTAAATATTTAGGGTACAGTTTCCCACAATGAAATTATTAAATATAAACAAATATTATCTCAGGTCCTAAGTTAGGGAAATATTAGCATTTTCTTTAGAAACTATCTCAATAAATGCAAATAATTAGTATTTAATTTCATGTATACTCATTAGCTGAAACAGCCATACTAGGTCAAGTTTAGTCATTTACCTTGTATTTTAAAATAACATTATCTTACAATTACTGGGGCAAAGTGTGCAAATTCAGAATATTAACACCTATACATTATTTGGAGACAAAGAACCATTGAATTGAGTTAACAACTGCCAATGTCCATGGGAAAGGTACACTGTAGAAGACCATAGAGACCATCGGGCTCACCATCACCATTATATGATCTGTGCTTCTCCAGCATTAGCAGAAAACTATTTCTGTTACCAATTTAGTTAAAGATGAACACCATCTGCCAATGCCAGTAGACAGTCAAACTGAATGGCCTTGTGATTCAAATTTAATGAACTGCTAAAATATTCATATCAAGATTTTCCTGGTCTATAACCCCTTTTCTGTCTAATATGATACCCAAAGTCTCTTAAGAGGGGGAGTCACTATAATTTGAAATATAGATATATATTCTCAGATATTATTAGCAACTTCTATAGTTATTTTTGGCATCCTGAGGGACAGTAGCAGCAGTAAACTCTTCATTAATGCCTAGTACACAAGCCACTGATTCTGCTTCACAGCGTCGTTCCTTTTAACCTAGATTAATCACAGACATTTTCTGTAAACTGTCCACATCAAGAAGTCTCCACTGGTATGAAGTATATGATTCCTTGATGCAGAAAGGGATTTTGTTTCTCAGAACCATCCAGTTGGTTATAGGACCTTATCATCATGTGTTATTCATAATTCTCTCTATACTAATGAGACAGAGAGAGGAAATATTTACTGAAATAATCTTAAAAAGAATCCCTCTCTCCTCTAAAACTTTGCTTGCAGTCTGCCCAGGTGCTCCAGTCTATAAATCCATAGAATTGCTTCTTTTCTCGCATCACATTATTAATTTTCTCCCTCATTTTTCTTGTCTACATATATGTGACACAGTCTTTTTGTCAAAATGTTAGAAAGGAAATAAACTTGCCTTTAAAAAAGCTAGTTCCTCACCAATTTTAATGGGTGTTTGGAACATTACTAACAATATACATATGGTTTAATGGAAGGTAATCTTGGAATTCTTCACTGATACAAAGGTACAAAAAAACTACTTTTGTAAATAGAGTTTTATTAAAAAAAGATAATTTAAGAAAATGTTAGAGCCCTAGATTTCTCATGATTTAGGTTATGACATTAAGATATTCTTGGGCTCTATAGAATTAAATGGATAACATGGGTATGTGTGGAAAACTCAGGGACAATTTTGCACGTGTTCCCTTTCCAGTGAGAAAGAATTCACTTTACATTTACAATCATTGGTGCCAGCAAATACGCTACCCTCTAACATTTATGGCTCCAATATCTATTGTGGATAAATAAACCAGCCCCAAATACTTTTTATTTAGCTCAGGAATCTGTGAGCAGCCTGGGCCCCGTTGTGTAGTTCTCCCAGTCTCAGCTAGACCTTCTGTGGGTTCTAGCTGGATTCTTTCACGTCTCTGTGTCAGCGGGGACAACTGGACTCCCTAGGTTTCAGTCCACACGGCCTTATTATCCTCTTGCAGGATGGCTCTGACATTCCTATGATGGAGGCAGAGTCCCAAGAGGGAATAATGGGAATGCAAGATCTTTCAAGTTCAAGGTTCAGCACTGGGACATGGTCACTTCTGCAGGCAATCTATTGATCAAAGCAAAGCCCGAGGCCAGTCCAGTAAGAGTGTACCTCTTGGATGAGAGAACCTGCAAAGTTCCATTGAAAATATTATAGGTATAGGGAAAAGGGAAGGGCTGTGGCCAATTTTGTAGCTACTGCAAAGCCCCAGAGATATTTAAATACAGCTTTTATTATACAGCTTGAGGCTAGATAAATCTAGACTTATCCCATATCTAGTATCATCTCTAATTTCTAAAGCCTCTTAGCTTTCTTCGTTTATATGCATGCCCACCTCCTGAACTGCATCCCACTACATGGATAGCAAGACCTGTCCATATTTGCCATCTTTCTTTGTCCTCTGTCCTGCGGGACAGAGTGGGTTAAAAATAAATTAAAAATATGTCCTATTAACTTATCAATATCATTTTATCATATTAGATATCAGTATCACATGAGTTTAATCTGTGAAATATTAAAGACTTTTAGTGTAAATGATACATGCCTAAAGTTAATAACTTAAAGAAAACATTCTAAAGAAATAATTCATCTTACTGAAGATAATTCTAGTGCAAACTATAGTATCTTACAGATATATCTGACTTACAAAATTATCAGAAGCAGTGGATATATCGTCAAAGCAAAATTCACCACACTGACTCAAGATCATTCAGGGAATGTTTGTACAATGGCTCTCAAAACAAATTCTCAAGCAGATGTATAGTCTGCCTGTACAATAACCAGTAAACTAGTCAGATGGATTTCTATATTTATTTATTTGTTTTTACTATTGATAAACTCAACAGGGAGTCCTCATAAATTCAATGTTAGACACCACTTTGACACATTTGGAGTTATTTCCTAGAACCTAGTTTTATAGCTGATGGCAAATCTTGTTAGAAATTTTTATTTGTTTTCTGTAATCTAACACTTGTCATGATTTACAATGTAGTTTACATTAGGAATCATTTTCCTCTGTGAATCTTTGTTCCCTTTCTGCTGACTTTTTATAAACTTGTTTTTTCATCTCTAAAATGTAATTGAATAACTTTTGTGAAGAAATAAAATATCAGTTACACTGTATAATATCCATGGGACAGGTTGCAACCAGTACAGTTATCCCAAGCAAATAACATAATGCACAGATCTTCAGCCATACAACTAGATACATAGAGATCAATACATGCTAATTTGAACCATATGAAAGTTGCTATTTTGTAGGTCACAAGTGAATGAATGTTGTCAATTTCCTAAGAGCCAACTTAAAATATATGTACATACACATACACACATATATATGCATATTATTTAATGATGGGATGAAATATCAATAACCTCAGATATGCAGATGACACCACCCTTGTGGCAGAAAGGGAAGAAGAATTAAAGAGCCTCTTGCTGAAGGTTAAAGAGGAGGTTAAAAGACATTTGCTCCTTGGAATAAAAGCAATGACAAACCTAGACAGCATATTAAAAAGCAGAGACATTACTTTGCCTATAAAGGTCTGTATAGTCAAAGCTATTGTTTTTCCAGTAGTCATGTATGGATGTGAGAGCTGAAAAATAAAAAAGCTGAGCACCGAAGGATTGATGCCTTCAAACTGCAGTGCTGGAATCTTGAGAGTCCAGACTGCAAGGAGATCCAACCAGTCAGCCCTAAAGGAAATCAGTCCTGAATATTCATTGGAAGGACTGATGCTGAAGCTGAAGCTCCAATACTTTGGCCACCTGGTGCAAAGTGCTGACTCATTGGAAAAGACCCTGATGCTGAGAAAGATTGAGGGCAGGAGGAGAAAGGGACGACAGAGGATGACATGGTTGGATGGCATCACCGACGGAATGGACATGGGTTGGACCAAACTCCTGGTAGATACTGAAGGGAAATACTGAAGGGAAGCCTGGCATGCTGCAGTCCTTGGGGCACAAAGAGTCGGACATGACTGAGAGACTGAACAGCAACAGCAGAGTTATAAACTAAGGTTATTCAGATGCTTGTTCAAACAATAGATATATAGGTCATTGCTTTTTTGAGGTTCTCTCTGATAAATGTACACAAAGAATACACCTAAGAAGATTATTTTGCCTTTCATTTATAGATAAGCTTTGCAAGCAAGTAGCCTAGCTAAATGTATTTTAAACATCTTTTTTCTTCTTTTGGAATAAAACTATTTATTCAAGTTGGATTTGTGCTACACCTTAACCTATAAAATGGATGAAAGTGGGCATATTTTCATAGAAGCTAGAAGAGTGAATCCAAAAGCCTCTAGGTGATGCACTACATTTTCAAATTTGACTAGAAGTGTAATAGAACTAACAGGACTTTAGGTTAGGATGACTGGACTGGACGACTGTGGTATACTACCATCATCACACATCATTCTCTTATTTTGCTGTCAAAAAAACAAAATATGTATGCAGGTTTGATTATTTCTTCTTAACTTGAATATTCTAAAGTTCAAGTCTAGTTTAGAGATTTGGGAATTGGTGACTGTTGAGCAGAAATGGAGTGGAAGGTATCATTGGTGGCGGTGGTTTAGTTGCTAAGTCGAGTCCAACTCTTGTGATCCCATGGACTATAGCCCACCAGGCTCCTCTTTCCATGGGATTTTCCAGGCAAGAATACTGGAGTGATTTGCCTTTTCCTTCTCCAGTGGATCTTCCCGATCCAGGGATCGAACCTAGATCTCCTGCACTGTAGGCAGATTCTTTACTGATTGAGCTACCAGGGAAGCCCAAAGAGGAGGGAAGGAAAGCATTAGAATGAAGAGACTGAAATCATAAAGGGAAGAAAACATGGTGGCATGTGCTAATTTTTAAAGAAGCAGATAACACAAATTTTATTTAATCTTAATTCATTTTTTAATTATTTTAAGCGTATCATGTTTGTGTCCCTATTCATTGGTGCTCAAAGTATCTTAAGGTAGAATATCTGCTTTTCCTCAGTTTTTCTTATGGCTTCTCTCAGGCTCAAGTCTCTTGGAACAATGCTTTAGAGATAGTTGTTGTTTGTTATTGTTCAGTTGCTAAATCATGTCCAGCTCTTCGTGACCCCATGGGCTGTAGCCCACCAAGCTCCCCTGTCCAGGGGATTTCCCAGGCAAGAATACTAGAGTGGGTTGCCATTTCATTCTCCAGGGAATCCTCCCAACCCAGAGGTTGAACCTGTGTCTCCTGCATTGGCAAGTGGATTCTTGACCATTGAGCCACTCAACTCTCCAAACATCCACAGGACCAATCAGATAGTACATAGAGAGGCAGATGAAGTAAACATTGGGAGATAAACTACCGATTAGTGAAGACAAGAAATATCAGCACAAAATAGTATCCTTACTTAACAAAACCAAACCAAAGATGAATGAATAAACCAGGCACAAATATTTATTTCTGTGTCTACTTATTACAGCTCAGAATCAATATAACAGTAAGATTTAAATTGTGCCATATTTTGTCACTAACACACTGATGGTGACAAATGAAGGGATTTGTAAAATTAATCCAGGCCAAACCAAATCAAATATCACAGAAAAAGATATTTTCAAGGAAATGATTATCAGTTATTGTCCATGCAGTGACAACTAAAAGTTAAGTCATTCCTTATATTAACATCCAAATTTCTTTTACTAAGGTATTCCCACTTTAATCAATAAGCAATTTAAGAAAAAATGAAGTGAAGTTGGACTGAGTCAATATTTGTCTTGGAAAGCATCAAAAGGGGATGATGGTATTTGGTGCTGGATGACTTTATTCACATACTTTGAAGAACCCACAAAAGAATTTTGAGGGATGGTGGGATTTCTGGAACCAGAGATTTTTAAAACTGAACCCCAACCCAGTGATTTGTTGATGAATTATAGTTTCAACGCAATATTCTCAACATCCAAGTTGTTATGGAAACCTTTCATAATGTTTCAAAATCTGCAAATCAGTGTGATACACCACATTAACAAACTGAAAAATAAGGATTATATAATCAGCTCCATAAATGCAGAAAAAGTTATTTGACAAAATTCAACATCCATTTATGATAAAAACTCCCATCAAAACAAGTATACAGGGAACATATTTCAACATATACGACAAACCCACAGTTAACATCATACTCAACAGTGGAAAGCTGAAAGCTTTTGTTCAGGGACAAGAGAAGGCTGATAATTCTCAGCACTTTTATTTAACACGGTATTGGAAGTTCTAGCCACAACAATCAGAGAATAAAAATAGGCACAAAGAATCCAAAATGGAAAGGAAGAAATAAAACTGTCACTATTTGCAGATGATATGAAATTTTGTAAAGCTGTAGGCTACAAATTAATGTACAGAAATATGTTGTATTTCTATATACTAACAACAAACAAACTACCAGAAACAGAAATTTTTTAAAAAAATCAAATTTGCAGTTGCATCAAAAAAAATTAAACATCTAGGAATAAGACTATCTAAGGAGGTAAAAGACATACTTGCAAAACTGACACTGATGAAAGCAACTAAAGACCAGATAAACAGATGGAAAGATACATTAGTACCATACTTATGGACTGAAAGAATTAATAATGGTAAAATGATCATACTACCCAAGGCCTTCCACAGATTCAACACAATCACTATCAAAATACCAATGGCATTTTTCAGACAACTAGAACAAATAACGGAGAAGGCAATGGCAACCCACTCCAGTACTCTTGCCTGGAGAATCCCATGGATGGAGGAGCCTGGTAGGCTGCAGTCCATGGGGTCGTGAAGAATCAGATATGACTGAGCGACTTCACTTTCACTTTTCACTTTCATGCATCAGAGAAGGAAATGGCAACCCACTCCAGTGTTCTTGCCTGGAGAATCCCAGGGACGGGGGAGCCTGGTGGGCTCCCATCTATGGGGTCGCACAGAGTTGGACATGACTGAAGTGACTTAGCAGCAGTAGCAGAACAAATAATTCTAAAAATTTGTATGGAAATACAAAAGACCCCCACATACCCAGAAACAATCTTGAGAAAGAAGAACAAACCTAGAGGAATCGTGCTTTATGATCTCAAACTATACTACAAGTTAAAGTAACCAAAACCACATGTTACTGGCACAAAAACAAACGCATGCATCAGTGGAACAGAACAATGAATCTGTGACAGAGGAGGCAACAACAGACAACGGGAAAAGACAGTCTCTGCAGTGAAGGATGTCGGTAAAACCAAACAGCTATATACAAAAAGGTCAAACTGGACTACTTTCTCACACCATTCACAAAAGTAAATTAGAAATGGATTAAAGATGTAAATGCAAACCCAAAACCATGAAACTTCTAGGAGATAATATGGGCAGCATGCTCTTTGACATTAATCTCAATGATATTTTCTACATATGTCTCCTTAGACAAGAGAAGCAAAAGCAAAAAATAAACAAATGGGACTACATTACATTAAAAATCCTTTGCACAGTGAAGGAAACTATCAACAAACTAAAAAGGTTCTCCAGGGGATCTTCCCAGCTGAGGGCCTGAACCCACATCTCTTGCATTGGCAGGCAGATTCTTTACTTCTGAGCCACCAGGGAAGCCCATATGGAATATTACTCAGCCATAAAAACAATAAAATCTTGCCATTTGTGACAACACGGAAGGACCTAGAGACCCAGAGGGCATTATGCTTACTGAAGTAAGTCAGGCAGAGAAAGAAAGAAAAACACTGTATGATTTCACTTACATGTCGAATCTAAAAAAGGGAATAAGAGGATAAATATAAAACAGAATTATAGACAGAGAGGACAGACAAGTGAACAGGTGATGGCCAGAGAGGAGGGTGAGGAGGGGAGGAAAGAAGTAAGGGAGATGAAAAGCTACAGACTTCCAGTTGCAAAATAACTGAGTCGTGGGTATGAAATACACAGTGTGGGCAATGGAGTCAATAACTACATTATATCTTTATATGGTGAAAAATGAAAGTGAAAGTCACTCAATCGTATCCGACTCTTTGCGACCCCATGGATGATACACATAGTAAATATAATGAACATTGCTGTATGCTGTTTATGGAAGTTGTTAAGAGTAAATTCTAAGAGTTCTTATTATAAGAACTATATATATATATATATATATATATATGTATGTATTTCTGTTTCTTTGATTTTGTATCTATATGAGACGATGAATGTTCACTCAACTTATTCTGGTAATCATTTCATGATGTATGTAAGTCAAATAATTATACCGTATACCTTAAACTTATAAAGCACTGTGTCAATTATATCTCAACAAAACTTGAAGAAAAACAAAAAATTTGTCAAGCTGACAACATGATTATAATTTTACAAATGATGAAAACAAGGCTAAGTGAGTTTGATTGACTTGCTCAAGTTACCACAACTATAAGTATTGGAACTGCAATTCAAATATTGGCCCACTTGATAATAAAATTCATGTTCTCATTAAACCATGGTGTCCTTCAAAAAACAAGAAGATGGAATAAACCTCTAAAAAATTACTGAATAATTTTATGCTTCAGAATGTTTATAAAATTCTGTTTGACAATATAAATGGATATGATGTCTACACATAACTTTTCAGTTTTAGTCCTGTGCAGCCTTATTCTCTCCAGGAAATATCAACTGAAATTCAAAAGAACTGTATGGATTTAGATGTTAGAGTCCCCAGTGACTTATAGATCGTTTAGTTTGCATTACCTTAGGTAATCTGGGCTTCGGTTCAGAATTATTTTTAGGAACAAAGTCTTTAATGAGGCGAGATCGATCATAATTAGCATGCTCTGATTCATCCGTGTAATCCTTATCTTTTCCTAGGTCTAGAAAAGAAAAAGAGAAAATTACATCCATTTTTATCCTTCTTTCTTTTCTTTCTCCTTAAATATAATAACCTCTTTTTTTCCATGTTTTCTCAAGGTTTAACCAAGTATCATTTTCATATGACCCATATATCCAATAAATAAGCAAAAAAAGGTAATAATACAGAATCTTGCCAGTAACTTTCAGAAAAAATAAAATGCATCTCTGTCATTTAGTGTACTTAAACATTTTGAAAACAAAGTTAAAGTCATGCAAATGCAACTGGCTGTTATCTCTTTTGAACTTGAAAATAGAGATATTTGTAAGAATTCAGTACAATTTTGCTTTTTAAGGCAAATTTTACACGTTTATTTGCTTAATTAAAAAGACTACAGATTTTTGGTCATTTTTTTAAATTGCTGTTTTATAAATATGAACTTGACTTAAAAGAATAAGAAGTCTAAGAAATCATATAAGAAATGCTAACAAATTTTACAAGAAAGATTAAAAAGTATTAGGAGATTGAAATGAAACCACAACAGCAAAAAAGGAGCAAAACATTGAAATATGGTAATTACCACTGGAAAAATCAAAAAGGGTAACACATATAAGAAACTATATGTGCATATTATATGAATAATGAGCAAGCTAGAATCAATGTAAACGAGTATAAAATAGAAAATACCCATGATGGTTGCAAGCATCACCAAGAACTGGTGACAATTCCACAGACTTTGTGTTCTAGGTGATACAAAGAGCTCTCCAAATTAAAAAACAGATTCCTAAATATTTAGTCTTTTCAAATAAATCCAATGAAATTATTGTAATTATTTTATTCAATCTGTCGCTAACCTATTAAATTTTAACACAGAAAACTATACATAGTTCTTTCAAGACTTCAGTCATGTGACTCAGTATTGTAACAAAAAATTTTATTTATACTAATGCATTAGTTTCTTTTATTAGTAATGCTTAAAATCTACTATAACATATGGCATGTGAGGCATAGCTAGCAGTATCAAGTTATTAGTCACAGTATAAACTAAGAATGAACAGATCATTATACACCTTAGGATATACTTAACTACCAATTACATTAACATGCTCTAGGCATTTGACCCGGAGAAGGCAATGGCAAGCCACTCCAGTACTCTTGCCTAGAAAATCCCATAGATGGAGGATCCTGGTAGGCTGCAGTCCATGGGGTCGATACGAGTCGGACACGACTGAGCTACTTCACTTTCACTTTTCACTTTCACACAATGGAGAAGGCAATGGCAACCCACTCCAGTGTTCTTGCCTGGAGAATTCCAGGGACGGCAGAGCCTGGTGGGCTGCCGTCTATGGGGTCGCACAGAGTTGGACACAACTGAAGCGACTTAGCAGCAGCAGCAGCAGCAGACATTTGACCTATACCTATGTACCTATTAATAATAGCTATCACTCATGGATGGCTAATATTTGCTGAGCGTATACTAAGAGCCAGAAACTTTACACATATAATTTCCTTTAATCCTTATAACAACTCTAGTAGTGTGTATGGTTTTTATCTACACAATGATAAATAAACTAAGGCATATGCAAATTAAGTAGCATGGCAAAGTTGCTGAACCATTAACACACACACACACACACACACACACACACACAGAAGTTGCTCAGTCACGTCCGACTCTTTGCAACCCCATGGATTGTAGCCCACCAGGCTCCTCGGTCCATGGGATTTTCCAGGCATGAATACTGAGTGGGTTGCCGTTTCCTTCTCCAAAGGGGTACATCAAACACATCCCGATTGATGCCAAAGCTGATGTTTGTGAACATGCTATAATGTTTCCCAAGACTTAGGTAAGGGCTTCTCAGGTGATGCAGTGGTAAAGAATTTATCTGCCAGTGCAGGAGATGCAGGAGACATGGGTTCGATCTCAAGTACCAACATAATAAGTAAACTTTAGGAACAAAACGTGTCAATATGTTTTAACAGAAAGACTGGAGGGTATTCCTAAAGTCATAATCTGAAAGAAAGAAAATCTATTTTCACAAGCATGTTCAACAAGCCTATGGGCACTAAAGTATAGAAACCATTGCCACCTTAATAAACAGCAACTCAATTCTTCCATCAACACAGGCCAGAATTCTGACTCCTCATTTTCTCTTATCACCATGTCTGCTCCTTAAGCAAATTGTGTTGATTTAGCACAAAGCATAATTTTATAAACGTGGTATATGTTTATCCTATATATATGTATATATATATATATATATATATCATCTGCATATGCACATATGTGTGTGTATAGTACATGCTCTGCTGCTGCTAAGTCACTTCAGTCGTGTCCGACTCTGCAACCCCATAGACGGCAGCCCACCAGGCTCCCCCATCCCTGGGATTCTCCAGGCAAGAACACTGGAGTGGGTTGCCATTGCCTTCTCTAAATGCATATATTTGTGTTGGTGCTTATATAAAGGACAAAGAAAAAAGTATATATGTAGAGAGAGAGTACTGATAGATGATCATCTGTCTCTTCCCACTTTAAGTGCTATTGGTGAGCTGATTGTTTTGTTCACTGCTTCATACACATTATTTAGCTTACTGTTTAGCATCTCGTATGAAATTAAAAGACGCTTACTCCTTGGAAGGAAAGTTATGACCAACCTAGACAGCATATTGAAAAGCAGAGACATTACTTTGCCAACAAAGGTTCGTCTAGTCAAGGCTATGGTTTTTCCTGTGGTCATGTATGGATGTGAGAGTTGGACTGTGAAGAAGGCTGAGCGCTGAAGAATTGATGCTTTTGAACTGTGGTGTTGGAGAAGACTCTTGAGAGTCCCTTGGACTGCAAGGAGATCCAACCAGTCCATTCTGAAGGAGATCAGCCCTGGGATTTCTTTGGAAGGAATGATGCTAAAGCTGAAACTCCAGTACTTTGACCACCTCATGCGAAGAGCTGACTCATTGGAAAAGACTCTAATGCTGGGAGGGATTGGGGGCAAGAGGAGAAGGGGACGACAGAGGATGAGATGGCTGGATGGCATCACTGACTCGATGGATGTGAGTCTGAGTGAACTCTGGGAGTTG
>NW_011495081.1:771830-797818 GCF_000754665.1 Bison bison bison | reverse complement strand
CAGAGGATGAGATGGCTGGATGGCATCACTGACTCGATGGATGTGAGTCTGAGTGAACTCTGGGAGTTGGTGTTGGACAGGGAGGCCTGGCGTGCTGCGATTCATGGGGTTGCAAAGAGTCAGACACGACTGAGCGACTGATCTGATCTGAAGCACTTAGTATCTGTTGAATAAATTGATGAGTAGATGGTACACTTATATGTGTCAATATTTTCCAACTGTTAAATGGCTAATTTTACAGACTGAAAACTTATAGAAATGTTTAAAATATAATATTAAGTTAAAATTTGTTTTTCTTAATTTTGATATATTTCATTTCAAATATACTTTCCCTTATGATGAAACTTCTGTGGTACTATGCAAACTTAAGGACAAAAAGTGACAACTACAATATGTTAAGAATGTGAAACATTTTCTTATTTTGACAGAACAATGGTAGTTTTCCCCTCACCCTAGACCTTTTTCTACTATTCTTGCCAGAAGTTTATGCGTATCATAAATAGCAGAATTAAAAAAAAAAAACTGCCGTTGGTATTAACGCCAATAAACATCTATGACAATGAAGAGGACCACATTGCATATGATTAATAAAGTGAATCCCTCTTCCATTAGAAGAATTATCTGAAATATAAACAAAACCTACTAATGTGTTTTGGTTCTTATCGAGGACACAGATCCTTGTGTTTGTGTGAAATATGCCCCACGTGGTAAAGATCATTTAAATTTCAAACAAACTGAATAATTTCAACAGCACCAAATTACAATACCATATATATTTCATTGTCTTAAGATGCTTTTCCCCCACATTTTAGCATTTCTGAAATCAGGATGGGGTCAACAGTCCATGTTGGACCGTAAAGAAGACTGAGCACCAAGGAATTGATGCTTTTGAATTGTGGTGCTGAAGAAGACCCTTGAGAGTCCCTTGGACAGCAAGGAGATCACACTAGTCAAGCCTAAAGAAAATCCACTCTGAATATTCATTGGGAGGACTGATGACGAAGCTGAAGCTCCAATACTCTGGCCACCTGATGCAAAGAGCCAAGTCACTGGAAAAGACCCTGATGCTGGGAAAAATTGAGTTCTGGAAGAGAAGGGGAAAACAGAGGATGAGATAGTTGGATGGCATCATCGGCTCAATGGACATGAGTTTGAGAAAACTCCAGAAGACAGTGAAGGACCGGGAACCATGGCATGCTGCAGTCTATGGGTCACAGAGTCAGACATAACTGAGCAACTGAACAAGAGCAACAGTCCAGATTTCCTAAAATTGATTATTAATTTGATGATGCTTTTCACAATTGCTAGTGTCTTAAAATCCAGTAAATTTGATAACTAAGAAAAAAAGACTTTTAAAAAACAAAAACATTTAACATCTGTCTGGTATAGTAGAAAACAGGTAATTTTGATTATGACAAATGAAACTACTGTTGCTTTCCAGTAGCTGACTGGTAGAAAGACATACACTCTTAAAAAGTAGACAATTGGATTTTATCAAAATTTAAAAAATGTACTTTAAAGAATACCATCAAAAAAGAGAGACAACCTTCAGAATATGAGAAAATGTTTGCAATTTATATATCGAATAAGGGACTTGTATATATGTATGTACAACTCTTAGAACTGAATAATAGACAAACAACCCAGTTTGAAAATGGGCAAAAAATCTGAACAGACATTTCTTTGAAAAAACATACAAGAGGTTCAAAGGAAAAAAATAACATGAAAGGTGTTCAACATGATTAGTGCTCAGGGAAATGTAAATCTAACCCACAATGAGACCACTTCATATTCACTAGGATGTATATAATAAAAAAGAGTGTTGATGAGAATGTTGAGAAACTGAATCTTTATATACTGCTGATGAGAATGAAAAATGGTGAAGCTGTTGTGGAAAACAGTCTGGCAGGTCTTAAAAATTTTTAACAAAGTCACCACATGATCTTGCATTCTACTTCTAGGTATAATACTCAAGAGAAATGAAAGCATAATTTCACCAAAAAAATTGTACATGAATGTTCCTAGAAGCACTGTTCATAATAGCGAAAAAGTCAAAACAATACAAATGTCCATAATCTCATGAATGGATAAATAAAATATGGTTTAATCAATATCGTAGAATTTTGTTCAGCAATAAAAAGGGCTGAATTACTGAATTACAGTAAAACCTGACTGCTGATAGGTATGGAATTTCTTTTTGAGGTGACAGGAATGATCTAAAATTGACTGTGGTGATGGGTACATATCTTTAAGAATATGCTAAAAACCACTGAGTTTTCACCCACTACTTAAAGTAGGTGAATTGTATGGTCAAGGTGAATTGTAACTCAATAAATCCATTATATAAAATACAAACAAACAAAAATCAAGATTCTCCAAGCTTAAGAAAATCAATTAGTATGTTAATGCAGAGAGCTTGATGTAATGGAAGGATAACTAATATTAGCTCCATAAAAGCCAAGTTTAAATTCTGGTTATGCCATTTATTAGCTGAGTGGCAGTGAGTCAGTTCCTTAATATGAAAATTTGGGGTAATAAAATCTTTTCATTCCAAGGATTAAACAGAATAGTCTAAAGTGAAGAGGTACAAAAGAGCCTCTTGATGAAGGTAAAAGAGGAGAGTGAAAAAGCTGGCTTAAAACTCAACATTAAAAAACTAAGATCATGGCATCCAGTCCTATCATTTCATGGCAAATAGATGGGGAAACAATGGAAACAGTGACAGACTTTATTTTCTTAGGCACCAAAATCAATGCAGATGGTAACTGCCACTATAAAATGAAAAGATGCTTGCTCCTTGGAAGAAAATCTATGACAAAACTAGACAGTGTACTAAAAAGCAGAGACATCACTTTGCCAACAAAGGTCCATCTAGTCAAAGCTATGGTTTTTCCAGCAGTCATGTATGGATGTGAGAGTTGGACCATAAAAAGGGCAGAGCGCCGAAGAATTGATGCTTTCAAACCGTGGTGCTGGAAAAGACTCTTGAGAGTCTCTTGGACTGCAAGGAGATCAAACCAGTCAATCCTAAAGGAAATGAATCCTGAATATTCATTGTAAGGACTGATGCTGAAGCTGAAACTCCATCCTTTGGCTACCTGATGTGAATTGCTAAATCACTGGAAAAGACCCTGATGCTCGTAAAGATTAAGAGCAGGAAGAGAAGGGGGCGACAGAGGTTGAGATGGTTGGAAGGCATCATCCACTCAATGGACATGAGTTTGAGCAAACTCTGGGAGATAGTGAAGGACAGGGAAGCCTCGCATGCTGCAGTCCATGGGGTTGCAAAGAAATGTACATGACTGAGCGACTGAAGGACAATAACAAAATGTGACTTGTACACATAAATATTGAAGAATTATATATTTCCTTCCTTTGGTTTTTCTTAAATTCACAACTCAAACATTTAGAATCAGCAAAACAAATTCTGTAATTTGGAACAAACAAAAAAACCTTATCTTCCCTTTTAAAGCCTAAGTGGGGAAGAAACAATGTAATTACCTTAAGTATGCCAATGTACAATTTAAAATTTAATCTAAATATCTCTTTTCCAATCACCAATAATATGATTTATGATAAAAACTTTTGTTGAGTCAAGTGGGAATCCAGTAAGTCTTCTAAATGTTGCTAGTAAACCAGCACCAGCTCAAAACAAAAGAGACTGATCAATATAGGAGGCTACTAAGATTGCAACATAAACTTTAGAGCCATCTCTGGAAGTGTAATTTTAATAACCAAGTTATTCCATCTCAGCCATTTTTCTTTATTATAATACTATTTTATTTCATTATGTTGTTACATTGTATTATAACTGCCTAAGCATCTGGAAACGGATGGTGAAACTTTTGAACAATTTTCAGTATGTGTGAGTGATCATATTAGTGATCACTTACTTTCAACTATGTAACCTTCCCATTCATTACTAATGTCAGCATGTTTTAGGACTGCCAGAGTAGCTGAGGCTGAAGATTAAAACAACAGTTATTAGGTTCAAGATGGTGGCATAGGAAGATGCTGGACCCACCTCTTTCTGGGGTAGTTACATATGCATCAGTTTCTTCTGAGAAAGAGCTGTAAACCAGATGAACTGCTCCTCCATGACAAAAGATAAAAGGACCACATCAAGAAAGGTAGGAGAGACCATATTTGACAGTCCTTCCAAAACCCCACTCTCAGCGTAATGACACAACAGGGAGGGATCTCCTCAGTTCAGTATTTTTCTCAGAGGAGCAAGGGATTTGTGCCTTACATGAGGCACCCCAGCCTTGGATCTGCACCAGAAGACAAGGCCCCAAAATACCTGGCAAGGAAATAAATGGGAAGACATTCAAAGGACCCAAGGGACATATGGAACTGAGATTCTCCTTTTAAAGGGCTTGCATGTGGTCTCATTCATGCCAGCAGCAGTTTAAAAAGTGCCTAGACTATATGTGAAGGAGATTCACTTGCTAATTTTAAAGCATCTGCAGAAAGGGCAGGAGACAGTTGAAACTCTCTCCAGAGACAGAGGTGTTAGTGGACACCATTTTTGCACTCTCTACCCATCCTGATAGCACAAGCGCAAGTGTCAGTCACTCAGTTCTGTCTGACTCTGTGACCCCATGGACTGTCTATGGAATTCTCCAGGCAAGAATACTAGAGTGGCTTCCCAACCCAGAGATCGAACTCATGTCTCTTGTGTCTCCTGCATTGCAGGCAGATTCTTTACCATCTGAGCTACCAGAGAAGCTAGCACAAGCAGGCAAGCTAAACCCTCTTGCTGCCCTGCTAGGACCGGTGGGGAAAGCAGCCTCTGCACTGTCTCACTGCCTTGCAGAAAGTAAAAAGCTCATGCAGTGTGACACTCCCTCGCCTGCTGTCTGGGAGCAGGAAACAAGAGCATTCTCCCCTTGTAGTTCAATGATGGTCTTTAGTGTTATGCATTTTTGCTTTGTGGTTATCAAGAGGCTCAAATATAACATCCCAGGATAGCAACTTAAATGTGAACATGTTTCAAAGCTCTTCAAGGAACTCTCTCATGGCATCACTGAGACCTACAGGCAAACACAGTCAAGGCATTTTCCTGTAATACTGCCCAGCTTACAGCTGACTCAGGAAAGCCAACAGGAACATTGGTGGTATTTATTGATCAGGTAACCCTGGCAGCCAAAGAGGCTGGTTTCTGGTCTCCACCAGACTGTGACAATCAGAGACAATTCTTGGCAGGCTACTACCCTCAGAGCAATGCACAGATCACAGACTGAAACACATCCCCACCTTCCTGTGAAAAGCCTATTTATTTATGTTGGAGCTTCAGCCTGAGGGGATAGGCTTAAGTTTTCCCACACATCTAGAGTCTATGGAGGTACTTCCAACCTAGTAGAGAGATAGCATCCTATGCAACCCCTTTGCCTCACTTCACCTTGATAATAGCTTACACACTGATCTGGAGCTCTGATTTTTGTTAACAGTCTCCCAAGGCCACCCTCAGATTTCCTGTCTGAAGACTGTAGGGTTTGGGATTGCAGCCCCACAGAAACTGTACTTATTTGCATACTTTAACAGAGCTGTCTGAGGCCATGGTCTCCAGTCAACCTGAAACTAGGTGCTAAGTGAGATTTCTTCCCTTGGAGACAACAGGTAAGTAAGAATCTCACTGGCAAAAACAAATACAGAGAAAAGGTAGTGAATTAATCACTTATAAATCTAGTAAGGAAGTTAAAAGACAAAAGTAGTAAAATCAACTAAAATGACAAAAATCAGTTTAGAAATACATAAAATGAAAAGATACAAAATTTGACATAAAAAACACAAACTGGAGTAAAAATGTAGAGGTTTGGTGCTGGTAAAGATCCAGACCCAGTCTTTTTACAATTTTTTATTTTGTATTGGGGTATAGCTGATTAACTTCCCATGTGGCTCAGATGGTAAAGAATCTGCCTGCAATGCAGGAGACCCTGGTTCTATCCCTGGGTTGGGAAGTTCCCCTAGAGAAGGGCATGGCAATCCACTCCAGTATACTTGTTTGGAAAATTCCATGGACAGATGAGCCTGGCAGGCTACAGTCCATAGTGTCGCAAAGAATCAGACACGACTGAGTTACTAAAACAATACACATAGCCATTTTACAATGCTGTGATAGTTTCAGGGGAACAGTGAAGGGACATACATACACACGTAGAAGACCCAGATTTACTGGTTCTTTGCTGTTCTTTTGTTGTCTGCTTCTCCCTAACAGTATCAATGTTCTAAAGTCCTGACACTAACCAGTCACAGCACAGGTACTGCTGGAGCTATACTGAGTCAACCCCCCAACTGAGGAAATTCTGTGGATAAACTACTTTCCATTGTGTCAATGTGTTGGCGTTTATTCTACCCACATCTATCTTTCCATATATTCACCCAGTCAATCATCATTTATCTACCTATCTGTCACTGAAAACACGGTGCATGCTGGGCAACACGAATGGGACAGATATAAATAGCAATTGTTATCTAGCAAAATGAGTATGCATGGAAAGTAGAAAGAAAGTGAAGTCGCTTGGTCGTGTCCAACTCTTTGCAACACCATGGACTGTAGCCTGCCAGGTTCCTCCATTCCTGGGATTTTCCAGGCAAGAATACTGGAGCAGGTTGCCATTTCCTTTTCCAGGGGATCTTCTCGACCCAGGGATCAAACCAAGGTCTCCCGCATTGTAGGCAGACTCTACCGTTTGAGCCACCGGGGAATCCAAAACTGAAAGTCGCTTAGTTGTGTCCAGCTCTTTGTGACCCCGTGGACTGTAGCCTGCCAGGCTCCTCTGTCCATGGACTTCTCCAGGCCAGAATACTGGAGTGGGTAGCCGTTCCCTTCTCTAGGGGCTCTTCCCAGTGCAGGGACTGAACCCAGGTCTTCCACATTGCAGGCAGATTCTTTACCTTCTGAGCCACCAGGGAAGCCCAAGTATACATAAAGCCATATTCAAAGTGCTATAAGAATAGAAAGAAGGCCTCATCTCAACTTCTGAATGTTAGGGAGGACTTCACAGAAGGGTAATGTTAGAAAGTCATACTCTTCCTACTTAAGGAGAATGATGACTATCAGTTCTTTAAATGCTCTCCCAGAAGGTTTGTCAACCCAAATGAAAAAGAGGAACATAATCAGATTAGGTCGTCAGTGAGAAAACTAACACAGTAATGATTTCTAACAAATGAGGAAAATCACACTGAGGGATCACATAACTGTGAGAAAAGTAATGGGCGAATCCTACAGCAAACTCTCCAAAGATATGCATGTCAATAGCCTCTGTGTCGTTTATCCGTTTTTTCGGATTCTAAATATATTATTGGAGCCCCTACTATGTGCCAAATAACGTTCTTGATTCGGGGCTACAGGAATCAAGAAAGTTAACAAAGCCTCTATGTTCTGGAAACAGAAAGAGAAAGAAAAAAAAAACCCACAGAATTTCAGGTAATGCTGCTGCTAAGTCGCTTCAGTCGTGTCCGACTCTGTGTGACCTCATGGACGGCAGCCCACCAGGCTCCCCCGTCCCTGGGATTCTCCAGGCAAGAACACTGGAGTGGGTTGCCATTTCCTTCTCCAATGCATGAAAATGAAAAGTGAAAGTGAAGTCGCTCAGTTGTGTCCAACTCTTAGCGACCCCATGGACTGCAGCCCACCAGGCTCCTCCGTCCATGGGATTTTCCAGGCAAGAGTACTGGAGTGGGGTGCCATTGCCTTCTCCGATTTCAGGTAATACTTTCTATGTATTAAAAAGAAGAATAAATCAAGATTAGGGCACATAAAGTGAAGTTTGTGTGAATCTGGTTTCTTTCGATGGAAGGCGCTGGGATCAGAACAATAGGGAACAGAAGGTTGAATTGGCTACAGCATTGGCTTCCCAGGTGGCTCAGTGGTAAAGAATCTGCCTGTTACCATGCAAGAGATATAGGAGACATGGGTTCAATCCCTGGGTCCAGAAGATCCCCTGGAAAAAGAAATGGCAACTCACTGCAGTATTTTTGCTTGGGAAATCCCATGGACAGAGGAGCCTGGTGGCTACTCCATGGGGTCACAAAAGAGCCAGACATGACTGAGCAACTGAAAAACAAGGGGGAAGAGGCAATAGGAAATGGCCATGCCCAGATACCTCATACAGCCTCTGAAGGCCAAGTAGGAGGTTTACATTTTAAGTGTAATGAGAAAGCTGGAGGAATATGAGGAGAAAAATGATGAGATTTAATTTCTTTTATTAAAGCTTCCTATAATTGCTGTGTAGAAAATAGATTATAAGGAAGCATGAGGTGGAGCAGAGAGACCAATTAGGAGGTTATTACACTATCTCCCAAGAAATGGTGGCAGAGTGGATTACGTTGTAGAGCACTTGTAGCAGCAAATGGTGAGCAGTGTTACATTCTGAATATAACTTGAAAAGTGAGACAAGATGACTTATGTAATGTGCTTAATAAAAAGCTGAAAAGATCTGCAGTGACTGTGAGGCTTTCAAAACTAGAGAACAATGTCTTTCCCTGTAACTCCATTTTTTTTTCTGTAATCGTAAGTAAATTGGTAACATCAGTGGAAGTTATTTTTATACCATTTTAACATGAAACTGTTGGAAAAAATGATGAAAATTAGTGGAGATTAATATTGCAGAAAGACAGCAAAATCATTACATACATACATCATTACATTTGAACATAACTGTTTGGAGAAATAAGATCAACAAACAAGCCATTAAGCTGAACTATGAAACTTGTAGAAAGCCAATGCCTTGATTATCTAACACAAACCCCTTCCTGAGGGAGTCATTTCATAACACTGGCAAAATGTTGATTGCACAAGATTAGGAAGATGAATATTTTGGTGGGTTGGACCCAAAGTATATCGGTCTTAATTAGCCCTGCTTATTTCACTTCAAAGTTACCTGATTTTACTGCAGCGTGGGCAAGGGTAGAATTAGGCATTAGTTACTTGTTAATTGGATTGCTCTGTCTTTGCCATTTTCTCTTACACTAACAAGAAAAGAAGGGTGAGCAATAGTAGCAGGACTTCCAGGATTGATGAGCAAGATTGCCGGCACACTATGATTTCACGTTCACTGTTACATGGATCAGTACTTCCCAGAACAATTGTGTGTGTGTGTGTGTGTGTGTGTGTGTCTATGTAGCTATGTGGCTGGGAGAGAATGGTTTATGCAATGAAATGGTGCCCTGGCTGCTCTATGAAAAGAAGAATTAAAAGTCCAGAGACAACAATTAGAAGAATAAATGAAGAAAACACAGCAACAAAATCCCAACCTCCCAACCTGATTAGTTTCCTTTAATCAATCATCTCCCAAATATATTTCACCATGCAATGTTACTCCTCCATCTTTTGCTGCTCCCAGCCTGATACTTATTAACATCTTGCAGAGCTGGTGTTCCCTGGGTTTCACTAACCACTTGTCATCTTAAATGCCTGTGTTGCTATTGTGCTGATTAAGAGAGGAGATAAGAGATGAAGGTTTCCTGGGTTGAAACCTCTGTTCTCCATTGGCTACTGCTGCTAAGTCACTTCAGTCATGTCCGACTCTGTGTGATACCATAGAGCCCACCAGGCTCCCCCGTCCCTGGGATTCTCCAGGCAAGAACACTGGAGTGGGTTGCCATTTCCTTCTCCAATGCATGAAAGCAAAAAGTGAAAGTGAAGTCGTTCAGTCATGTCCCACTCTTAGCAACCCCATGGACTGCAGCCTACCAGGCTCCTCCGTCCATGGGATTTTCCAGGCAAGAGTACTGGAGTGGGCTGCCATTGCCTTCTCCATTGGCTAGTTAGATGATTTTTGTAAGTTAACTTGCCTCTTGGTGAATCAGGTTCCTCATCTGTAAAAATAAGATGATAATAACACCAACCCAAAGGACTGATAAGAAAAATAAGATAACATAGGCAGGGAGGTGTGCATGTGAGTTCAGTAAATTATTGTTATTCCAGTATGCCATCAGGGTCACGTTTTGGTGATAACATAAAGAGATGGTTCAGTTCAGTTCAGTCACTCAGTCATGTCCGACTCTTTGTGACCCCATGAATCGTAGCACGCCAGGCCTCCCTGTCCATTACCAATTCCCGGAGTCCACCCAAACCCATGTACATCAAGTTGGTGATGCCATCCAACCATCTCATCCTCAGTTGTCCCCTTCTCGTCCTGCCCTCAATCTTTCCCAGCATCAGGGTCTTTTCAAATGAGTCAGCTCTTCACATCAGGTAGCCAAAGCACTGGAGTTTCAGCTTCAACATCAGTCCTTCCAATGAACACCCAGGACTGATCTCCTTCAGAATGGACTGGTTGGATCTCCTTGCAGTCCAAGGGACTCTCAAGAGTCTTCTCCAACACCACAATTCAAAAGCATCAATTCTTCAGTGCTCAGCCTTCTTTATAGTCCAACTCTCACATCTATACATGACCACTGGAAAAATCATAGCCTTGTCTAGACGGACCTTTGTTGGCAAAGTAATGTCTCTGCTTTTCAATATGCTGTCTAGGTTGGTCATAACTTTCCTTCCAAGGAGTAAGTGTCTTTAAAATTCACAGCTGCAATCACCATCTGCAGTGATTTTGGAGCCCAGAAAAATAAAGTCAGCCACTGAAAGTGAAAGAGGAGAGTGAAAAAGTTGACTTAAAACTTGACATTCAGAAAACTAAGATCATGGCATCTGATCTCATTACTCTATGGAAAATAGATGGGGAAATAATGGAAACAGTGACAGACTTTTTGGTGGGGGGACTCCAAAAGCACTGTAGATGGTGACTGCAGCCATGAAATTAAGATGCTTGCTCCTTGGAAGAAAAGCTATGACCAACCTAGACAGCATATTAAAAAGCAGAAGCAGTACTTTGCCAACAAAGGTCTGTCTAGTCAAAGCTTTGGTTTTTCCAGTAGTCATGTATGGATGTGAGAGTTGGACTGTATAGAAAGCTGAGCTCCAAAGAATTGACGCTTTTGAACTTTGGTTTTGGAGAAGACTCTTGAGAGTCCCTTGGACTGCAAGGAGATCAAACCAGTCCATCCTAATAAAATTAGTCCTGAATATTCATTGGAAGGACTGATACTGAAGCTGAAACTCCAATACTTTGGCCACCTGATGTAAAGAATTGACTCACTGGAAAATACCCTGATGCTGGGAAAGATTGAAGGCAGAAAGAGAAGGGGATGACAGAGGATGAGATGATTGGATGGCGTCACCGACTCAGTGGACATGAGTTTGAGTAAATTCCTGGAGTTGGTGATAGAGAAGGAGGCCTGGCATGCCGCAGCCCATGGGGTCGCAAGGAGTCAAACACGACTGAGTGACTGAACTGAACTGAACTGAATAGCTTTTTTGAACAGGGAGAAATATGTCTTCAGTGAAACACTGACCACATCCACGTAACTCTGCCATAGCCTCAACATTTTTATGGGGCAGTTTAAAGTAGTTTATTCTAAAAAAATGAAAATCCATTAATTAGAAACATCAGTAGGGTTCCAAAAATTGTACTAGAGCCTATTAGTACTTGGAAACTCCAATGCATTAACCAACTCAACATTAGAAGCTAGTAATCTGCACTCTAGATGCAAAATTAGAGAATATAACTTCACTGAATTTAAAAGACAGCATGTATTATTAAATACTCATGATTCATGATGTTACAGTTTTTCCTTATTTGACATTGTTTTACTTGACCTCCTCTCAAACATGATAAAGACATACCAGCTACAGATATTCAGCCAACTTTGAAAGAGCATTTCACAGCCAAGTTTTATGTCTAGCTAGGCCCCTGGAATGCCTGGTGATACTACAGTCAGCTGGAGCTTCATTCCTGGCTTCATTATAGAGGTGAACATGTACCTCCGGTGTGATGTCTTAACCCCTTCAGAAGCTCTGATGTTTTTCTAAACTGAATGAATGATAGGCTGATGCTGGTACATGCAAAAATAATGGGTATGAGTTACAAATTCCTGGAGAGATATAAACACAAGTCAAATGTGTCAAATGACTGAGATACTTGAATGGTGAGGGGGGAAAAAAAGGAGTCTGGGCATCTAATTACATTATGCAGTAGAGGAAGTGTTAATATTTGGATTGGCAAACTGTCAAAAATAAGATTCCTGGAATTGAATAGAAAGGTTTACATGACTGGAGTCATTGTTAAGCTCCTAGTAGTACCTTGGGAAAATTATTAATGAAGGGTTCTATGCAAACTGTAACACCTGCATGGATATTTTGAACAAGATTTTTGTTCTGTTTTTGTTTTCTTATCAGAAAACAACTAACACAAGTAACCTCTTTCAGGACTAATTACTTTTTATGCAAAAGACCTTTGCACTCTGAGCATATCTGTTCTGATGAAATGCTCTTCTCGATATTGTATGTGAAATGAATCTGCTGGTGGCTGTCTTCCTTTAATTAGGAAACTTAATAAGCCAACCTTGTGTCTAAGCCACACACACACAAAGAGGTATTATTTAAAAAAACACGACTAATTCACAGTCATTCAGAGTGCTATTATAAATAACACAGCTCATCCTTTAAACAAATTATGAAAAAGTGTCTCAGCGAAGTCTTCAGAGAGAGATCAATATACATGTTGTAGGCTAGACATGCTTAATTCTGGCTATACTTAATATTTATCTGGGGAACAGTTAAACATATGGATCCTGATTTCTATCCTTAGATCAATTAAAACTGACTCTCTGGAGGTGGGTCCCGGAAGTTTTGAAAGCTCTCGGTGACTTGAGAATGCCTGATGTAGGCAATGCAGCCAGGCCACCAGTGTGTACACTACTGAAAATTCATGGCTCGGGTTCCACGGATTACAAATGAATTCAGTCTGAGGTTATAAAATACTTGTTGGGGCAGACACACGTGTTTGGGTATCACTCTTTGATAAAACTCTGACTTCATTTTATTTCTATTCAATTTATGAAGGAAAGGCCCTTGTTTTAAGGCATTGCTCGTAGGCAAGTCCAACGAGTATGAATCCGAATATGAATCTCATTCAAATGAAGCAAACTTGCATTGTAACTGCAAAAGGCAAAAGAGTATATTGAGTATAATTGTCTCTGTTATAAAAAAAATAAATAAAAATTATACTGTCTACTAATGGAGGATCAGGATAGAATCTTTCAGTACCACCGTTATTCCAAATGTTATCAACCAGTTCCAAATATCAGTTTTGAAAACTATGCATAGAATTGTGTGCTATTTTGATTGAAATATGAGCTTTTTTCTCAACTTATAAAAAGTTTTAATGTCAGTATTTTTCTTTACATATTCTTATTATATAATATTTGTATGTATCTTCCTTAGAGAAAAAAGAAAATACAGACAGCAAGAAGATATATAACAACCCCAAATAACCACATGTGGAGATGATATTCATTATCAGCTAGCATAATGGTATATTTCTTTCTAGTTTGTTTCCAATATATTTTTAGCTAAAATAAGAGGCACTCTGCATTTACATTTGAAGAAGGAAATGGCAACTCAATCCAGTATTCTTGCCTGGAAAATCCCATGGACGGAGGAGCCTGGTAGGCTGCAGTCCATGGGGTTGCGAAGAGTTGGACACAACTGAGCGACTTCACTTTCACTTTTCACTTTCATGCATTGGAGGAGGAAATGGCAACCCACTCCAGTGTTCTTGCCTGGAGAATCCCCAGGCACAGAGGAGCCTGGTGGGCTGCCGTCTATGGGATCGCACAGAGTCGGACACGACTGAAGTGACTTAGCAGCAGCAGTAGCATTTACATTAAGCTGTTTTCCCTTCTGAGCAACGTATTTCTAAACGTTCCATAATATAGTGTATTAATGAGCCTGTGATATTCTAACATGTATATATTTCACAATTTATCTACTCTCCCATTACTAAAATATTCAATTTGCTTCCATTTTTATGAATTTTTTTGTTTTATTGCTTAATTTTTTAAATAAATTTTTAAGTTTTGGGGGCTTTTTTACTGAAGTATAGTTGATTTAAAATGTTGTATTAATTTCTGCTTTACAGCGAAGGACTCAGTTATACACACACATTCTTTTTATATGCTTTCCCATTATGGTTTATCCCGAGGTCTTGAATATGGTTCCCTGTGCTATACAGTGGGACCTTGTTGCTCATCTATCCTGTACGTCATAGTTCACATCTACTAACCACAAACTCCCAGCCCGTTCCTACCCATTCCCCTCCCCTTTGGTAAACACAAGTCTGTTCTCTAGGTCTGTGAGTCTATTTCTGTTTCACAGATAGGTTCATCTGGGCCTTATGTTAGATTCCACAGATAAGTGATACCATATGGTATATCTTCTCTTTCTGACTTGACTTCACTTAATATCATAATTCTAATAGCATCTATATTATTAGATATCATCTGCAAATGACACTAATTTGTTCTTTTTTATGGCTGAGTTGTGTTTCATTGTATCTATGTACCATATCTTTTCTTTTTTTTTAATTTATTTTTTTAAATTTTATTTTATTTTTAAACTTTACAATATTGTATTGGTTTTGCCAAATATCGAAATGAATCCGCCACAGGTATACATGTGTTCCCCATCCTGAACCCTCCTCCCTCCTCTCTCCCCATACCATCCCTCTGGTTGTCCCAGTGCACCAGCCCCAAGCACCCAGTATCATGCATTGAACCTGGACTGGCGACTCATTCCATATATGATATTATACGTACTTCAGTGCCATTCTCCCAAATCATCCCACCCTCTCCCTCTCCCACAGAGTCCAAAAGACTGTTCTATACCGTATCTTTTCTATCTGTTCATCTGTCAATGGGCATTTAGGTTGTCTCCATGTCTTGGCTATTGTGAATAGTGCTGCTGTGAACACAGAGAGGCATGTATCTTTTTGAATTATAGTTAATGGCTACCCACTCCAGTATTCTTGCCTGGAGAATTCCATGCACAGAGGAGCCTGGTGGGTTACAGTCCATGGGATCACAGAGTCAGACGTGACTGAGAGACTAACACCACTTTCTCTTTGTCCTGATACATGCCCAGGAGTGGGATTGCTGCATCAGATGGTAATTCTATTTTTAGTTTTCTGAGGAACCTCCATACTGTTTTCCATAGTGACTGTACCAACTTACATTCCTGCCAACAGTGTAGGAGGCTTCCCTTTTTTCCATACCGTCTCCAATATTTGTAGAGTTTTGCATGATGGCCATTCTGACTGGTGTGAGGTAGTATAATTTGCTTCTGTTCTTAAATCTGATAATGACTATAAATAAAGGCTGTAAGAAAAAATGTTTTTAATTTCTAATACTATTTTTCTTGGGATAAATTTTTAGATGTAAAATTGGACACAGAGTCTCTACAGTAAGTATTCCACAGATTTCCCCCTCTGTCCTATATGGTAAAATATCTCATCAAAGAGTCATTTATCATTAACTTGTTGATAGTGTGAAGAAGCAGAGTTCAAGGTGGCTGAATGAGTTTTCAGGCATGTTTGTTGCCCCTTCCTCTGGAGACTTCAGATAACTATTAAAAAGTAAAAATTTACCAGAGTGTTCTAGAAGGCAAAATTCTGATGGAAGTGTTAACTAATGGAGCAGCTTAGCCTAGAATATGTTCAGAGGTAAGAAGAGAGAGTGACTCTCCTTAGACAAATCCTGGAGATGTCTGGACTCAAAGATGGCAGATAAACAGAAGGAAAGAACGAAAATTGAGGGTGAAAACATGATGAGAACTGAAACAGACAATAGAAAATAGAACAATAGAACAGGCAAACAGAAACCATTTCTCTAGAGAAATTCACAGCATAAGAGAGTAATGTGGGCATTGGCACTTTAGAGTGCAGTCCTCAGCCTGACACGGGTGGCTCATCTAAGTAACAGTTCCTTAACCACTCACTGTAGCATAGACGCTTTCTGTTTCTAAGACTTGTCCTTGTATCCAGCTTTGAGTCAGTCTTTCCTAAATGTAAACAGAGGACCAAAAAATCACTAGAAATTTGAGAAAATTCTACAGCTAAAAATGATCCCTGGGAAAACAGACTAAAATTTACAACGCAAAGGAAAACTTAGGACAATAGCCAAGTGTTGTTAGAGAGATGCTGTATTTATGAACGGAGAAGGCAATGGCAAGCCACTCCAGTACTCTTGCCTAGAAAATCCCATGGATGGAGGACCCTGGTGGGCTGCAGTCCATGGGGTCGCTACAAGTCGGACTCGACTGAGCGACTTCACTTTCACTTTTCACTTGCATGCAATGGAGAAGGAAATGGCAACCCACTCCAGTGTTCTTGTCTGGAGAATCCCAGGGACAGCAGAGCCTGGTGGGCTGCTGTCTATGGGGTCGCACAGAGTCGGACACAACTGAAGAGACTTAGCAGCAGTAGCAGTATTTATGAAATATAATAGGATACTCTGAAAAAGTTATATTCTGAAAACAAAAAAACTAAGTATACATATACTGTTGCATCCCCCGCCCTGCTCCCCTCCCCAACAGAAGTGAAAAGAGATTTTGAGGAAAAATTCCAGGAATCTTCCTGAACCAAGGCAGAAATCAAAACTATGAGATGAGAGAAAATGTCAGGCTTTTAACTAGATTTCCCAAAAGAGAAAAAGAAGGAAAACGAAAGTGCATAGATTGTAGATAAAGTATCACAGAAGTGGAAAGGAGGCATAAGACAAATATAAAGGACAAATGATCTCTAGAGTGGGATGAACTAAAACACATACACAAATATATAAATATAATGTTGTATAATTTTATAACACAACAAAAAAAGTAAATATAATAGAAAGGTACACAGAGAAGAAAAATCAACTACAAAGGAATTTCTAACAGTAATAACAGATGTTAGATGACATTGAATTAATCACGAATTTCATAGGAAATTATTTTTAATGCAGAATTTTATAAACAAAGAAATCAATCAAATGTAAGAACCAACAGAAGTCATCTCAGATATAGAATAACTTAAAAAGATTGCATCTCACATCAATATTCACAGGTAGTTGTTTAAGGATATATTCTGAAAAAAATATGAGAATGAAAACTAAGAAAGAAGAATATGGGGGGAAATTAGAAAATGGAATTAATGCAGTAATTCAATGAAAGTCAATGGACACCACTTAAGAATTTCAGGAAGAATGAGATAAAGGATATAAAAACAAGAAGCTGAAGTATAATGGAAGTATTTAGAAAAAGGAATATTTTTCTTTTCCTGAGAAAAAACTTAGATGATCTTGGAAAATAAAACTAACAAAAGTTTGTGACATTATATAAGCAACAAAATAAACGTAATATGACATGACTTTGAGTATGTGATAGAGGGTGGGAAAGGAGAGTTTATTTGACCTTGACTCTAAGAGGATTCAAGAGTAGCATAGACGGCATAACTTGGAATTGTAGAAAAAGAAGTGATACTGCATTTTTTTATTAAAAAAATATACTATTAAAGTTATAAATTTAATCTGAAGTGATTAAAAATTTTAAATGGCGATGTAACTGAAAAGAATGAAAGACTATACAAATGGACTAATAAGCCCTCATCTAGCACAAGAGATCAACAGATAATACTGAAATTTGATAAATCTATACATAGTAGTATAAGTTTATTTATTCATAGAGAAATGAAGGAAATTTCCAAAAGACTAACAGCAGAATTTTTTCTTTTTTCTGTTATAGAATTGTTGTTCATTTAAAACTTTCTGTGTTTGATTTACCAACTGTACATGACATACCTTAACAATACTTTAATCTTTTATTCTCATCCATCAAATGTTAAAGACTAAACATGAAATTTTTTCTTAAAAAATAATGTTTTAAATTTGAAGACAGTTTGCTTTTGGAATGGGAGAAAGGAGGAAGAAAATATCAAAAATCAACTCACCCAAGCAAAAATCACTGAGGTCGGTGAAAGAACATTTGAGCACAGAATCTTTTCTCTCTTCCTCAGTGTTAACTGGAACAACAGCAAAAAGACTTTGTAGTTTGGGGGACTAAACACATAACAATGATTAGAAAAATAACCGTGGTGACTAATATCCAAATGACTGCCAAACATGAAGAAATGTTTTTCAGTTAACGAATTGAAATGAGAAAGACACCCATCTTACATTTTAGCACTTTGATCCTCTTGAACAATTAGCCACTTTTCTTACTGGCCATGGATGTAAGCTAACTATTTAAAATAGGCAGTACTTTCCCAATACTATTGAAAAGAGAAAATCAGAATTTTCAATTTATCTAGAGGAGGAAGCAAGCTTCAGGAATCATAAGGAAATGAGTTTTCATAACATAAAAGCTTTTAGAGATGGATGGGGAAAAAAAAACAACACCCATCCACTGAATGACAAAGGGCCTGGTTGTATTTTGACTCCTAACTCTTTTGAAAAGGCGTTATCTAAAGGTATAAGGAAGGAAGGAAATATGGAGAAGGAAATGGCAACCCACTCCAGGGTTCTTGCCTGGAGGATCCCAGGGACGGGGGAGCCTGGTGGGCTGCAGTCTATGGGGTCACACAGAGTCGGACACGACTGAAGTGACTTAGCAAAGGTATAACGGCATCTCAAACGGGCAGCTGTGTGTAGTTTTGGTTGCCAACACTTGTCCAATCACATCTTCATGCAACCAAATCTTTATTGCTTTACAGTAAGTATTATTTAAAGTTTTTGGGTCTTTTGTTTTAAGGAAACCAAGTTTATTATTGCTGGCATATTTAATTACTGGTAATAAATTCTCACTAGGAATGCTAATAAGCCAGTGATTTGGGTGGCTGGTCTTTCTCCTCCCAACAGAAAGTAGGTCCATATCTGCATGGTATTGGCTACTTTTAGGGACATAAAGGGATGAACATCATCTAGCCAAGGAATGGCCTTTTGTCTGACTGGCAGGGGCAACTGTTCTCCTTCCTATGCCAGTCTCCTTTCTGAAGACTCCATAAACACTAAGTGGAAGAAAGGAAGAGAGGGCAAGAGGGAGGGAGAGAGAGACAGAGGGTTGGAACACTACTCTTTATAAGTTAAGCAAGAAAGTAGAGCTCACCTTGCTCTGCTTTGTCAGCGGAGATTGAGGTTACAGAAGTGGGATCCTGAGATTCACTCTCAATTGACTGGAAGAGTGAGGTAGACTGGCTCAGGCTCTTTGAGTAAGCATAGCTCTGGGCCAGGCAAGGCAAGGATCTCCGAGATGGTTTTAATGAAGTTTCTTTTGCTATCTCACTCTTGCTTATATTCATACCTGCAAATTCAAAATGGCATGTTTTAACAATAAGAAATTATCAGAAGAAATCAACAAATAATTTTAATTCTCATGATGGCTATTTCAGGAAAGTACTATTGAAAAGTACCACCTGGGGATTAGAACTAAGTAAATTCTGTTTCTATATTTTCAAGGGAAGTGTTTTGAGATTTTTATCAAACAATTATGAGAAATAAACAGCTCCTCTTCCAGTTTTGAGCCTTCACTATTTGTTAAAGGGCCTGCAAAAAAGAAACTGAGGTTTAAGTTCACTTGGGGAGTTATAAGGACAACAATTTGGATTGTCTTTGGATAAATCTGTTTCAGTTTTAAAGTAGTGAAATAAATAAAACCTAATGAACTGACATTCAAATTACTCTTATTAACTGGAACCCTTCTTTTTATACCTTATCCTCCTTTCAACACATGCATAACACACTAATGGGTGAGCAAGAGGCGGAAAGAGGTAGCACATGTAGTTAGCACAAAAATCGGTCAATAGACAGGGGTCGAGGGACAATATTCCTGTGCTCCATGTAACAGTCCCTCCCTTCACAGAGGACTGATCTGCCAGAAGAAAGAATGCCCCTAGATAGGACCCTGCCTCCATAACTGGATGTCCCTGTAACTGTATGCTCCCAGCAATGAATGACCCCATGCCCCTGCACATCCCTGTCCCCATTATTCCTCACTTCCTCACATTAATCCCAGGGCATTCCTCAGCCCTGGAATACTGCTGTGAGTATTCTGGCATATGCCTTCTTTTGCACATACTGAGTATTTCTCTAAGAGGAAACACTTAGATGTACAGTTGCTGGTTTGAAGAACATGAATATTTACGATTTGGATAAATAATGCCAAACTGATCTCCCTGAAAGCTTTATCTTTTCACACTTCCACAAATAGTACAAGATGGAATCCATTTCCTTATGAAATTTCCTGGCCAACTCTAGACAGTATCCATTGTTTTAACTCTGAATAAAATAAAAAGCCAACGAATAGAAAACTAAAAAATTGTTTTATTCTTTGTGTAACAGATTGAACATGTTTTCATATATTTCATAGCCGATTATAACTCTTCAATGACTAAGCGATTTTATGGTTTTTCTAGTGTATTGTTAGGCTTTTTCTTGTTATTTTATACGTACTTGGTATATGTGTGTATACATATACAGATAGATGGATATATTGTTCAGTCACTAAGTTGTGTCTGACTCGTTGCGACCCCATGAAATGCAGCATGCCATCCTTCTCCGGCCTTCACTATCTCCCTGAGTTTGCTCAAACTCATGTCCATTGAGTCAGTGATGCCTTTCAACCATCTTATCCTCTGTTGCCCCCTTCGCCTCTTGCCCTCAATTTCCCCCAGCATCAGGGTCTTTTCCAATGAGTCAGCTCTTCACATCAGGTAGCCAAAATATTGGAGCTTCAGCCTCAGCATCAATCCTTCCAATGAATATTCAGGGTTGATTTCCTTTGGGATTGACTGGTTTGATCTTGCTGTCCAAGGGACTCTCAAGAGTCTTCTCCAGCATGACAGTAATTATCATATTTATTATAAGACAAACAAGTTAACTAAACTCCACCAACATTGTTCTGGTCAATACTTTTAAGCTATTTTATAATCAGCTCATGAATTAACTCCAGATTTCTAAGAACGTATCAAATGCATGAATTCAAATAAAGACAAGCAGAGGTACCAATGTGCACTGTCCTTTGAGAAAAATGAGAATCTTGGGGAAAAAATGACAATTTTTGAAAGTGGTTCTACAGAAATAAGACATGATTGAATAGATGAAATGCAAATAAACCTAGTAGTATGGATTTTATCTTCCTGTTTTATTAAAAAATGTATTTAATTAGTTTCAAATAATTATCAGGGTGCAAATAAAATGTGAACTAGAAAGGGATGCAAGAAAAAATTATAAATTGATGCAGTCTTTGGCAACTAACACTTTCACTTTCTTTCACTTAGCTTTCTGGGACTCCATAATAGTAAGAAAGGAAAATACTCTTTTGAAGAGGGATTCCCTAAGGCCTACAAAACTCATATTGAAATCCTACTCAAATATCATACAATCTCCCTTAGTTAAGGACTGACTAGAGTTTTCTATACTACATCCAAGGAACTGCACAGGAAAAATCTGTCCTAGTAAGGTTTTATACTTGTGAATCTTTTGTAATATGGTCTAATATTTTATTTCATTTAGAAGACACTGATGTTTAATATTAAATGATCTGTTTTTGTTACAGGGCTCTGACTGAAAACTATCTTTTACCATAGAAGAACATATAAGTAAATGAATAAATATTCTTTGGAGGGGGTTAGTACACAGATGGAAGATGGTAATAGTTGCTAGTAAAGATATTAGAGAGAAATGCCTTGGTCCTCTGAGAATGGCCTTAATAGGGACTCTACAATGATACTAGTTACCTTAATCTACTGAACCCAGAATGCATGTTCAAAAACTGCTGAGCTAAAGATGACAATCACACTGGTGCCTGAGTGTATGTGCATGCTAAGTCACTTCAGTCGTGTCCGACTCTTTGTAACCCAACGGACTGTAGCCTGCCAGGCGCCTCTGTCGATGGGGATTCTCCAGGCAAGAATACTGGAGTGGGTTGCCACTTCCTCCTCCAGGGAAATTGTCCAGAACCAGGGATCGAACCAGCATCTCTTAGGTCTCCTGCAATGGCAGCCAGGTTCTTTATCACTAGTGCCGACTGGGAAGGCCAGCACACATGTAGATATTGTTATTTTATAAACCAGTATAGGGTGAGACTAAGCTTTATGCTCATCAATGCTATCAGTATTTTCCATCATTTGATTCATCTCTGTATTCACTTAGTCACAGAAAAGACATTACTTGGGTTTTTGCTCTCTGCAGGCTCCATGTTGATATTAGATATACAGTGGTGAATACGGTTGACATATAATTTCTGCCCTCATGGGACTTTCACTCAAGCAGAGTGTCAGACATTGGTCAAACAATATGTATACGCATATATAAATTGTTTGAAACGCTATGAAAATACAGGCATAGTTATATAATGAAGAATTATAAAAAGGTCTTTTTTATGAAGTGATCAGGGACATTTTCTCTGAAGAACTGACAATGTTAGGCAAAAAAAAAAAAAACATGAAAAGGAACCTAACATATAGAAAGGTGTCTATGTATGTTTGTGTTGTTGTTTATATGTGTGTGTCTGTGGGGAGTGCTTTTAGGTAAAGATAATAACGTGTAAAAGCCGTGGGGTAGAAAGATTGCAACATATTTATAGAACTGAAGAAAACAACAGCAGCAACTGCGGTATAGTAAGTGAAAGAGGCACAAATGGGCTACAGCTGCAGCCAGGTAGGGGGTAAAAATTCCCTATGGTTCTTTGGGGAGTTTTGCATACGCTTATGTTCCCATTATTTTTCACAGATTTATCTGCCTTATGTCCTTTTTTTTTGAATAACTGCATTTGCCAAAATTTATAAAATAGTTTTAAACATACTTCAAATGGGAAATGAAAATGTGAGAAGCAATGAAATTTACCTACTCTAGGTCATAAATCAAGCAATTGGCAGAAAACTGAATGTGAAAGTGATAAGTCATTGGATTCCAGAACCCATGATCTATACAGAATGCTCCCCACACGGCTCTTCACAAACACCAGTCCTAGATGAGTGGTTACCATGGTTTCACTTAGTAAAAATATCACACAAATTTTCAGCAGAGGGCTCTGAATGTAGAAACCACAGAGCCAGAGCAAACTTCAGAACCTGTAATTCTATATCCACAATCTTAGCCAACTCTGAAATATGCTGATGAAAAACGAATGTGTGCTGTTTGGTACACAGTAACTGGGATGTCTACCCATCATCTGACAAGTTGCTCTTCTTGTGCTGATCTATAAAATAATTGTTTAGTCATGAAGTCGTGTCTGGTCTTTTGTGACCCTATGGCCTGTAGCCCACCAGGCTTCTCTGTCCACGGGATTTCCCAGGCAAGAATACTGGAGTGGGTTGCCATTTCTTTTTCCAGGGAATGTTCCTGACCCAGGGATCAAACCCACATCTCCTGCACTTCAGGTAGATTCTTTACCACTGGGCCCCCTGGGAAACCCTAAAATAATGGATAGGAATAATACACAATCTGCTATGAGTAGACACTGTGACTGGCACAAAATAAGTATCAGCTATTATTTGTAAACCTAATTGTTATTTTTCCATTTCCATCATTAAGTTAACAACGTGTGTAACTGAGTTATATAACATAAATATTATTATGCTTAAACCTAATTTTTATTCATTCAGTTTTCTAATGTTTAATAATTCCAACAATTATTGAGTTCTTTTTCTGGACCAGGACTTAACTCAGCGTTTGGTAAAAATGCTGCTCACCATCAAGAGATGTTCATATACATAAAAGTAGTTCTTTATATTAAAAACATATAAAAATATGGATAAGTCATCATAAAACCACCAAAGAGGAACTCCTAATCCAAGAGGTAGTAACAGTGAAGTCCTGACTGTGTAGGTAATCTGAGCTGATTCTTTCTGAACCATTCCTTCTCCTACAATTTTATTTATAATTCTTGGATTTAGTAAGTTTTCTACAAAGGATAATGCATATAAGGCAAGAAATTCTGTGTAAGACCTTCCATAAACACATAACTGTGGAAAACATTTGTTAAAAGCAACATAAAAAGAAAATTGAGAAAACAATGTTGATGATACACATATCCTTCCTAAAGCTCTGCATTTTTCTTCCCCATTGACCTTAAAGCAGAACTTTCTCATTTCCTAAACAATTGAGTGTTTCCAAAACTATCATACAGGTTGGCTTTGCTAGAAACCAATAAAATTTAAGCTGAAAGTGTGATAACCTAATGTTCTAAAAAGTACAGTTTCTTTTCAAATTTCCACATCAAACACCATCACATTCTGCTTGGCATAACCAGCAATATCTGTTCTTTCCTTGGCATGATTAACACTAACTACTCCCACAGCACATTCAGGCCTATTTTCTTCTATTCTAAAGTTCCATTTCTTTTCTTGTATGACTTTACCTGGTACCCTTGAATATTTGACAGTTACCTATTTAAAGCTAATAACTAGAAAAGAGACCCCAGTAACATGTCAGTTTTGGTAAACATATGCAGCTCTTAAGTTCAAGGTTAAACCTGTAGAAGCATAGAAATATGTCATTTCCTATATTTATAACAGCTTTTTCTAAAGCAACAATTAGTAATACTTCCAACTGTTCTAAGAGGACTTAATAAATGCTCACATATTTAAAAGGATCTCATGAAAAGACTATTTCACTTGGGTATACACAAAGGTCCAATTACAAATAAGGTATTTTCTAGAAATACATTCACATAAGACATCTGACATCAAAGGAGGTAAAGTTCTGATTGAGATACTACTTAACTCAATGAGCTTCCAGATGATAAAAAGTTTTAATTGGAAAAATAGGTCCTTTGAAAACTTCAAAGAGAAAATTGAAGAGTAAAAAATTCTTTGTTGTTTTCGGTGCAAAATACACATTTTTCAAAAGACCCACCACTCTTTTATAAAATTTCAAAAAAACTAACTCATCCTAAAGGACTCATGTGAAAAAATGTATATATATATATAATATATATATATAAAATAAATGCATATTTATAAGTATATAAAATATATGCATACTTTATAGATCAAACTTTGACATTTCTGCCAAGTAAATTGTTAGAAGAATTTGGGGAAATTTGTAGCAAAAGAACACAATATTGTTATCTAATGAATTTCATATTATGTCCATAAGAGGAAATTTTTTTTTATTCACTTTTTCCATACATATCACCCTCTCCTCCCCTCTCACCGTGTCTGTAATTCTATTCTCTGTCTGTTTCTCCATTGCTGCCCTGTAAATCAATTCTTCAAAACCATTTTTCTAGATTCCGTATATGTGCATTAGAATACGATATTTATCTTTCTCTTTCTGACTCACTTCACTCTGTATAAGAGGTTCTAGGTTCATTTAGAGGTTCATTTTTCTAGAGAAAATTCTTAAAATAAATTTAAAAATAAATATATTTGTCTATTTTTATAGTCTCAAGAAGAATTACGCTATTTAGTAAGATTTTATACCTTTATCAGAAGTACTTTCGAACTGATGGCCAGAGGAGAGGTGGTGTCTTAGATGTTATTTAATTTTATAAACTCCAAACACATTTTGCTATATTAGTGGATACAATCAAAGCATATTTACCTAAATAATAAGCTTTATGGGAAAAAAAAGCAAAAATGGGCAGATAATTTTCTTATTTGTCTGCCTTGTGAAATCGTAATAGTTTTCTCTCCCTCAAAAGAACATGTGGCTTGAGTGTGTCCTTTTCGGCAGAAGTTATTTCTACGTGATAAAAGCTCTATATATTGAGTGCCTACAAAATGCTAGGTGCACCCTGTGTGTTATCAATACTTCTCACAGCAATCCTGTTAAGACTTGTCATCCCCACTTTACATGTGAGAATCCTGAGACACAAAAGACAGTAACTTGTCTCAGGTCCCACAGGCAGCAAGTGTTGGAGCCTGAAACAAACCAGGTCCACCTGATTTCAAGGTCTCTGTTCTTTGGAATATAACAAGCAACTTCTCTGTTTACTTAAAAATTCATTTTACAATAATTTGCTCTTCACTCACTTTTCAGTTTTCCTCTCACTTGAATAAGAATAGTCCATTCTAAAGGAGATCAGCCCTGGGATTTCTTTGGAAGGACTGATGCTAAAGCTGAAACTCCAGTACTTTGACCACCTCATGCGAAGAGTTGACTCACTGGAAAAG
>NW_011495081.1:751577-771730 GCF_000754665.1 Bison bison bison | reverse complement strand
CAGAGGATGAGATGGCTGGATGGCATCACTGACTCGATGGACATGAGTCTGGGTGAACTCTGGGAGTTGGTGATGGATAGGGAGGCCTGGCGTGCTGCGATTCATGGGGTCGCAAAGAGTCGGACACGACTGAATGACTGAACTGAACTGAACTGAACAAGAAAAAGTATGTCTACTCATACTGTCCTAGTAGAGTAGAGATAGTTGTTGTTTAGCCACTAAGTCTTGTCCAACTCTTTTATGACCCTAAGGACTGTAGCCCACCAGGCTCCTCTGTCCATGGGATTTCCGAGGCAAGAATACTGGAATGGGTTGCCATGTCCCTTTCCAGGATATCTTCCCGACCCAGGGATCAAACCTGCATCTCCTGCACTGGCAGGGGGATTCTTTACCACTGAGCCACTAGGGAAACCAGAGATGGTTAACTCAGAGTAACTGATGAGTTTATTAAAAGTGAAGTGACAGTCGCTCAGTCATGTCTGACTCTTTGTAACCCCATGAACTATATAGTCCATGGAATTTTCCAGGCCAGAATACTGGAGTGGGTAGCCTTTCCCTTCTCCAGGGTATCTTCCCAACCCAGGGATTGAACCTGAGCCTCCAGCATTGCAAGCAGATTCTTTACCAGCTCAGCCACAAGAGAAGCCTACTTAAAGGCTGTGGGCAGGATTAAGATAAAAAGATAACAGTCAGGGAAGCTTGCTACAACTAAGTAGCAAGTACCCGGAAACCTTTATCACCCCTGGGCCACAGAGCAAGGAGAGGAAGTAGATAAACGAACCTGGAGACAGTTAAAGGTGGGGAAGAGGAAATCTGTCAGATTCCGTGTGCTTAGACACAGGAACATAGCCACTGCCAACCACAGACAGGCATGAAGGGAGCCAAGGAAATAATATACCCCAGCCTCTCTTTTGTCAGCTTCTAATCTGCTGCTGAAGCCTCCCACTGGTCAAATCTAAACGGTAGTTAGGGAGCATGAGAACCAGCAGTTGCTGTCAGTCATAGATATCTGCTTGCTGGGGCACGGTGCAGGGTAGAAAAAGGTACAGGATGAATGTGGGGGGATCTACAGACACAATCCACTACACATGTACAGATGTGTAACTTCAGAGGAGCACCGAGCATAAGCCTTTGGGAGGAGAAAACAACATATGTCTTTTTAACACTAGAGAATAAAATTTAAAGTTTTTTTCTTTTTTAAATAAGGGTAAGTACATTACTAAAATTACGTCCAGCATGAATACTCGAGTGAGTTGCCATTTCCTTCTGCAGGCAACCTTCCCGACAGAGGGATCGAATCTGCATCTTCTGCCTTAGCAGGTAGGTTCTCTACCACTGAGCTACCAGGAAAGCCCTTATCTTTCTGTACTGCTCTGATTTCCAAGTCAAACAGTCCACCAAAAATAGGTTCTTTTCCTTGCTATTCATTTCATTTCAGTCGCTCAGTCGTGTCCAACTATTTGAGACCCCATGAACTGCAGCACGCCAGGCCTCCCTGTCCATCACCAACTCCCGGAGTTTACCCAAACTCATGTCCATTGAGTTGGTGATGCCATCCAACCATCTTATCCTCTGTTGTCCCCTTCTCCTCTTGCCCTCAATCTTTCCCAGCATCAGGGGCTTTTCAAATGAGTCAGCTCTTTGCATCAGGTGGCCAAAATATTGGAGTTTCAGCTTCAACATCAGTCCTTCCAAGGAACACCCAGGACTGATTTCCTTTAAGATGGACTGGTTGGATCTCCTTGCAGTCTAAGGGACCCTCAAGAGTCTTCTCCAACACCTGAGTTCAAAAGCATCAATTCTTCGGCGCTCAGCTTGCTTTATAGTCCAATTCTCACAACCATACATGACTACTGGAAAAACCATAGCCTTGACTAGATGGACTTTTGTAGACAAAGTAATGACTCTGCTTTTTAATATACTGTCTAAGTTGGTCATAACTTTCCTTCCAAGGAGTAAGCATCTTTTAATTTCTTGGCTGCAATCACCATCTGCAGTGATTTTGGAGCCCCAAAAAATAAAGTCAGCCACTATTTCCACTGTTTCCCCATCTATTTGCCATGAAGTGATGGGACCGGATGCCATGGGGATATGGCAGTGAATAAATAAGTAAAATACCCTCCACGCATAAAGACTGAAATCACGAGGGAGGGGAATACATCAGTGGCAGATTGACGTTGATGTATGGCAGAAACCAACACAATATTGTAAAGCAATTTTCCCCCAATTAAAAATAAATAAATAAATAAATCTCAAGGGGACTTCAAAAGGGATTTACTCTTAGTTCATGATACAGTGTTCTGAAACTTGAAGGCTCAGGCAACCTATCAACTTAGTGTTGCTGTTGTTGTTGCTATTTTGAAGTACAAATGAGATTTTTCTTTAAATATTCATTTGGTAATGCCACAAATAAGATATGAATATTTATCATTACAAAACCAGTGACCCACACAGTGATTTGCAAATCCCCTCTCCCTCAAATACCATTCATGTCCTTGCTTCCTTTTTAAGACTCAAATTGATCTTGGCAGAAATGAAACTTAAGAGTCATAGAGATGCCTGCTATTTATGAAAGGTGCTATTTGCAAAGTGCTTTCTTTAGAATACACTGGAAAAAAAAAACAGAAATTAGTAAAAGATAAATCTGTAACAGCTCTTCCTATAATTTCCCACTGTAGTTAAGTTCATAATCTCACAGTCAACGTCTCCTTATTCCTTCAATAACCTGGTCATTCAGCCACATTTTCTTCATGTTATCTCTTTTGTCCTGAAAACTTCTACTTTTCAGAGTGAGGCTCAGATGCCATCACCACTGGAAAAGCTTTCGTAATGCCTTTATGCGGTATTTGCTACCATGTTCCCTAAGCATCTGTAGCACTCCCAAGGCACTTCTAGTATAGGTGCGTATTTTTCTGTGACACCATGAGCTACCTCAAGGTAGAAACCAAGTCTCATTCAGTTTTGAGATCTTAGCATTTTGCACACATTTGGTTTCTAAAGAAAGAAAAAGTAAGAGTGGGTGGATAAGAGGGATGGTTTTGCTCATGTACAAGAATGAGCATATATGAATTACTGGCAAAATATGAATTATTGATCTTCGATAAACTTTTCAATCTCTCTGCTTCTGTTTACTCAACTTCAAAATTAGAAAGTGTGTGTGGGTGTTAGTTGCTCAGTCGTGTCCAACTCTTTGCAAATCCACGTAATGTAGCCCACCAGGCTCCTCTGTCCATGGAAATTCTCCAGGCAAGAATACTAGAGTGGGTTACCACTTTCTTCTCCAGGGGATCTTCCCAACCCAGGGATCGATCCCGGGTCGCCTGCATGGCAGGAAGAATCTTTACCATCTGAGCCACCAATGGTAATTAATTTACAGATGAGTGTGAATATTAAATGATTAAAGTGTGAGAATAATGCCTGGTACTTACTTTATCCTATATGTATTTGCTATTATTATAAATGAGTAAATGATGCCGTGTATATATAAGATGTAATAAGATATAAAATCAGAACCATAAATATGTAGTATGCAGAATTTTTTTAAAAAAGAAACTTCTGGAGTTTTTATACCAATAAAATAATAAGTAGCTCATTTTCCAAAAAAATTAATATGTCATGCAGCATAGAGACACAGAGCACTAAAAAGGAACTAATCTTCTGCTTTAGCTTTTGGTAATTAGGGTCAAGGACTGCATCTGGGTGAAAGAAATTGCAGTATACTTGAGGGAACTCCTGCCTAAATCCTTGAAGGAAAGAGATCACTATGTTCAAAAGGCAACAGCTGTTTGAACAAGGATTCATGAATTAATGCCAAGAAAGAAACTGAAAGTTAGTAGATTCCCTACACACTCTCAAAGATTAAAATCCAATAGCAGAAGCAAACCTTCTACCAACATATTAAGAAATTAGGGAATTTCATGCAAACTAACAATGGTTCTAATGAAGATCCCCAAATGGGTCCAGAGCTTCCTCCTGAACTGCCTAATTACAATGTCTAACAAGGCTCATAAATGTTGTTTTTTTCCATTTTCTATCTAATACTTTTGTGTTTGAAAATCTTGGAAGCACTATCAGGAGATAATCTGGGACAGGACATGTATCCAAAACCTTGAACGGTTGCATATATCCTTTTGAAATAACCTCCAGGTAACCTTTGAAACCTTGAATTTTATTGTTCAATTAATGTACCACAAGTGTGTTTCATGCAGGTGAAGGCAGTGGACTTCTTAGGGAAAAGACTGGTAATGATCTTGGTGGAACCGCCAGGTAGGAATCATTGCAGGAACTGGAACAGTTGACAGGTCATCTCACCGTGTGTGCCCAAAATCCATGCCCCTGCACACATCTATAACCATCTGTGACCCAAAACACCTGTTCGAACTCTTCACTGGAACGGGAAAAGGTATTTTCAGGATTTTGTCTTCTGAGCTGTCTCTTGACTGATTAGCTAAAAACAAGGAGATTTCAGTATCATTCATTCATCATCAAGTTCATATTCTAATGGACATGCAGCCCAGAGCTATCTGGTTTAACAAAAATGTTTATTCTTTTTTTTTTTTTTTCAGTACTACCATGATGACTGATAGACTTCAAACGCCTAATCAAACTCACTGGATCCTCAATGCTGTGAGAAAGGGATGAAAATGAAACCTTTAAATACCTTGGAGTTATTATTATGAAAACCACAGGGGTGCTCCTTGCATTATACTTAATGTCGTTGTGTGTGTGCATATGTGTCTGTGCATATGTATGTAGAAGGGTAAAATGAAATTCCTGATCAACCCTTACCTGTCCCATGGAAGGTAACACCAAATGAAACTAAATCTTGGGTTTGGATAAGGGTAAAACACTTAAACACTTAGAGTACCTCTGACGAGCTGCAAAGTTATACTATTTATATGGCTGCCAAGACCAGCACAGGCTGTTTTACTCCAAAGAGCTCAAAAAAGTCATTTGGCCAAAGTATTTGGACATTCAAGGACACTTGGGTTACACTCTGCCCTGAAGTAGGGGGGGTTTCTGAAGACTCCCACTGTATCACACAGGTCTATGACAACATTTTGAAAATCTAAAAATCTAACCTCTTCCAACCACACATTGTTACTGGTAAA
This sequence comes from Bison bison bison, assembly GCF_000754665.1. Taxonomy (NCBI): domain Eukaryota; kingdom Metazoa; phylum Chordata; class Mammalia; order Artiodactyla; family Bovidae; genus Bison; species Bison bison. Next base: position 766,619 of record NW_011495081.1, on the reverse strand, counting down.
GCCAAAAACTACAAGAAATTTGTTGATGTGTAGAATATGAACCCAAACACAGGCATGATTAGTCTAACTAGTACTGCACTGGGACACAAGCTGTTCTATATTTTTATCCTACCATGAACATTTGTAGCCACAGATCTTCCCACTTCTTGCCACCTGCTGCTGTTGTTCTTACTTATGGTTCTGTTCATACTGTGCCAAAGGCTGGCAATTTATACATCTGCTTTTGAATATAGTTTGATATTTTGTCATTGAAAGCTTATTTCAAAAGCTTAAATAAGAATGGGAAAAATAAGTTTACTAATGCTAGGAAAACAAAACAAAAAGTAGTATTTATTTCAATATTTTTTCAACCAGTTCAGGATGAGAAATTTTAGCTATTCCTATGGTATTTAAAAATAAAGTTTATTTTTAAAAACAAGTGACAAATAAGGATTTCACATATTATTGTTATTATTAATATTGCTGTTTAATTATGTTTATATTACTACTAATAATTACCACCTGTTATTTATCAACTACTCTTCTAAGGGATATTTATTTTATAGAAGGTCAGAATTTGAGTTTTAGTTTAGTTTAATAGCTTTTTAGCTTTGATTTTTGAAATTATATTTTTAAAATCATAGTTTACCTGCATGAACAAGGTTATATTATTTTTTCAAAGATTTGAGTTCAATAAAACCTAAGATTATTTTTGCCAAGCACTGTTATTCTCATTATAAAAACCATATGTGTTTTGAGAGATAACACATATGCTTGGATTTTTCCCCTTTTTTAATTTTCATAGAAGAAAATTAACTTTTTCGTTGTACAGTTATTTGATTTTGACACAAACATATATTCTTATAACCACTCCAAAAGCACAGTTGGAAAAATTACAACACCTCAAAAAATTTCCAAGTCTTCCCATTTGTGTTCAGGCTCTTCCTTCACCATTAATTCCTGACAATTAGTGATTTGTTTTTTTAACCTACTTTTTTGCCTTTTCCAGAGTGCCACATAAACAGAACTGTACATTGTACACTGTATAAATTTTAAGATTAGGTTTTTTCATTTGGCAAAATGCATTTGAGAACCATCTGTGTTTTTGTTAAGTATCAATAACATATTCATTTGAATTCATTTCTATTACCAAGTCATAACTCCATCGTATGGAGGTAACACATTTCTTTTGGCCATGTTACATAACATGTAGGATCTTAGTTCCCTGAACAAGTATGAAATCCACACTCCCTGTATTGGAAGCCTGGACTCTTAACCACTGGACCACCAGGGGATTCCTTAATGTAACAGAATTAGATTATCCACTCACTCATTTAAGTACATTTGGGTTGTGTCTAGTTTTTGTGCTTATGAATAATGCTACTATAAACATTCACATAGATGCTTTAAATTCTCATAAATGCATGGGAGTAGGTTTGCTGAGGAGAAGGCAATGGCAACCAACTCCAGTACTCTTGCCTGGAAAATCCCATGGACAGAGGAGCCTGGTAGGCTGCAGTCCATGGGGCCTCGAAGAGTCGGACACGACTGAGTGACTTCACTTTTACTTTTCACTTTCATGCATTGGAGAAGGAAATGGCAGCCCACTCCAGTGTTCTTGCCTGGAGAATCCCAGGGACGGGGGAGCCTGGTGGGCTGCCATCTATGGGGTCGCACAGAGTCAAACATGACTGAAATGACTTAGCAGCAGCAGCAGCAGGCTTGCTGAGTCATATGGTAAGTGCACATTTAACTTTTAGAGGAACTGTCAACTTTTTTCAAAAGTGGCTGTTCTACCACCAGTGTATGAGTTTCTGACGTACCATACACTTATCAACAGGATTGTTGCTGCTGCTGTTATATCTTCTAACAATAATGAGAGGCTACATTTCCTTAATGACTAGAGAGACTGAGCTTCCTTACATGTTTCTAGAGTTTCTAGAACTTCCAATCAAACACTGAGAAGCAGAAGTAAAAGGGGAAAATCTTGCCTAGTTCCTGATCTTAGGGGAAAAGTTACCTTAGGGGGAAATTTCATGATTAAGTATGGTGTTAGACGTGAATTTTTATAAATGAATTTATCACATGGGGACACTTCTTTCTAATTCTAGGTCACTGATATTTTTATCATGATAGATATTGAATGTCTTTTCTGCATTTATTGATATATCATGTAGTTTTCCTCTCAAGTCTGTTAGTGTGGCAAATTATAATTGGTTTTTAGTGCTGGACCAACCTTGCATTCCTAGGTGATATTTGATATATTTAATTCTCATAATAATCCTAAAGTTTTGATTTGCATATTTGAGACTGAGAAAATTAAAGTTAACTAACTAAAGGACATTCATCTCTGTGCTGTGCTATGCTTAGTCACTCAGTTGTGTCCAACTCTTTGTGACCCCATAGACTGTAGCCTCCAGGCTCCTCTGTCCATGGGGATTCTCTAGGCAAGAATTCTGGAGTGTGTTGCCATGTCCTCCTCTAGGGGATCTTCCCTGCCCAGGGATCGAACCCAGGTCTTTGGCATTGCAGGCGGGTTCTTTACTGTCTGAGCCACCAGGAAAGCCCAGTAACTGCCAAACCTATGAACTGAACTCAAGTCCGTAAGATCCCTGAGCTATGTTCCTCTTACCATAGCACCCTGCCTTTCAGATATGCAAGAAGAAATTACTGATGGCCTCTAGGGCAACAACAAAAACTCTCCCTCCCTATACTCCACTTCCAAGGTAAAGAGTCCCTGATAATGTTCTAGCAAATACACACATTTGTTCCAGGGTTCTTAAGAGTGAAGCCAACGGGTACATTGATAAGAGAGATCATAAACTCTGGCATGTACAGTGTCTGTTGGTCTGGCCTTTCCACTCAATTTGTCTTCCATGTGTCAGGATTTGTGAAGGGGAAGCAAAAACAGTACAGGGTTTATGCAGGTAACCTTTTGGAAGATAGTTTAAGACTTACACCTTAGGGACATATTTTCATTTCTTTCTGATTTCCTGGTGTTTATTAAGGTTTTGAGAGGATGTGATTTTAAGGTTCAAAATTAGATATAGGCCTAGAAGAAAGAAGCCTAAAAGGCCATTCGGTTTACTGTTATTTTATGTCTTAAAGCATAGATGAGCTCAGCAAAGCCAATAATTGCACCTAGAATTTTGAGGCCAAGGCCCTAGTTAGAAAAAATAAAATTAACAAAAAGCACTGCCTTGTGTCTTCTCTGCATAATTAGGTTCTCATGAACCTACTTTAAGATTTGAAAATACATTTCCTGGGTTTCAGCTAAATCTTTATCTTAATTCAAGAAATGCTTACAAAACCTTAGGATTCTATGCTCACATTCTCTAATTCCACAGCATTATCGTAATTTACTTACTGAATAGAAATACCAACATTCAAATAATGTCTAAGAGACAACAAAAAAGTGCTTTAAAATAAATATACATATATTTTTTATTTATGGTGGAGAAAGAGTAGAATTTGGATGATCTCAGGAAGAATATGACGAATATTTATAGCAAGATCACTTGTTCTATAAAATGGAAGTTATTAACAACTGCCAACCTTTACAACATCAATGCTGAGCACTTTAATTATTATACCAAAGCTGAAAATAGTAGGAAATTTAGGAATAATTCATTTAATTCAGTATAAGTCTAATGTTAAAAACCTCAGAGGAGTTTCATTGCCTTCTAATTTTCTTTTAAAAGCTGTCTGAATATAAATGTTCTAATCTTGTCATTATAGAATGAAGAATGTATTTTAAATTGACAGACCGACGTTATTAAAAAGAATGATTTCAAGTCACTCATGATATGTACAAATGTCATGCCCACTTCAAAGAGAAAAAGGGAATATGTCCCTTGCTTTATTTCCCTGATTTTCAAACAATCACTGGGCCTCGATAGGTTTCTTCCAGAATGGCACACACAAAAACAAAGATGTGTTCTGGACTTTTCTTTTCTACTCCTTAAAAAGGAAAATGGACTGAGGGATGAATAGGTGCTGCTTTTTGCAAGGGGAGAAATGAACAGCAAAGAAATGCAAACAAATTCAAAATACAAGAGCCGACTGACTGCTTTGTCTCTTCCAGTGGAAACCATAGCCACATATATTTTTTAAAATTCAGACACACATTGTCAGTGAAGGTTACTTTATATAACCGACTAGATTGCAGGCCTTTTGCAGTTAGAGGTGGCAGTGGTCAAACAGGGGTCCCTGGAATTGCTATAGGTCACAAACACAGTTCAGGGTATGCCACTGAACCTCTGAATATATTATCTTTATGCTTGACAGGTCTTTCTGGGGACATACTGTTATGTGAATGGGCAGGTTCAGATGGGACTGTCATTACAAAAGGGAATGTCATCTTCTGAAAATCCTAGCAGGTCTAGCGTATGGTGTTTTCATACGCTAGTTAGTACAGGGGTCTTAGGGCAATTCTAAGAATATTCAGGAGCTCCTAAAGAGATTCTAGATAGACCTGGGTATTTAACAGCCTTAAAGTAGCTTGTGTGTACTTCTAAACAGACTTTCACATCCTCACACCTATCCCAAATAATATTTGGTCAGTCTGGCTCTACCTTATACCCATGGCTACTTCACAGCCACAAGTGTGCATTCCGGGGTTAGGAGTGTGGTTTCACTTCTCAAAACTATAAGAAATCTCCCCAAAATTAAAACAGAGAAATTGGACTGATCATAACGGTCATGGATAATTCTAAGAGTATGGCATACTATTTGTAAAAGATCCCAAAGCAGATGATAATTCCACCACTGGATTTGGATTAACTTCCAGACTCTGGACAATTTCAATTCCAAGATTGTAATATACTATGATTTTCACAGTTAAATTTGGTCATTCTGTTTCTAAGAGAAGTCTCAAAGGCCTTTAAGTTTTTCTAGTTTTTCTCAGCCTTACTTTATTTAACCTCCTTTAAGTTTCTGCCATTGTGAAGCTGCCAATAAATTCAAGGAGGCTGTAAACTCGGGCAGCATTATTTCCATAGACATGGGCAGGAGACATTGTGTATAAATTCTCTTCAGTAACCCAACCCCTTTGTTCTGTTTTTGAAAGAAATAACAAGGAAACTTAAATATTAAACTGATGAAAGGAGTACATAAGCATGGTTTATGGTGTAAGTTCTTTGGGGGTAAGGTCTAAAGTAACTCCTAAGGTAAGGAGTTAGTTTCCTACTAAATTCATTTTCAGCAAAACTTAAACTAGTTCTCCAGCATATTAAAATAGACTGAAATTTATGATAGTTCTATACACAGGTCAAAATAATAATATTTCTGTACAAAATAGAAAGAGTAATTATACTAAGATTTAAAAATCAGACAATTCCAAGGAAATGAATTTAAGTCACTTTCAGGTAACAGCTTTCCCCCAAATGCATGATATCTCAGCCTTCATATATTCTTATTTAAGGATTAGAAATACATTATGAAGACAGCCTACTATCTCCAGTTAAACAATATATAAAGTAATTTTTTCAGCGAAGTACCTATGGGAAAGGCATTCAGGGATGATAGAATGACAACTTGCAAATACATGTGCCTGAACCAGGCTTAATTCCCTTCACTTCCTCCTCCTGCTTTTAAGAACGCTATGGGCAACAGACTGTTAAGGCAGAACTCGGCACTGTTGAGTAAATACAGTTCGTGGCTGCCATGGAATTGTGTTTAAGCCATTCCCCAACTGTAAGGCACATATGTAAAACACTCTATGTCTTGTGAATCACTTTTAAAAAGGACTCTTGATTTCTGGAACAATGGTGACCCCATTTAACATTCATTTCCAGAAATACATAGAGATTTGTCTGACTCCATTTATGACTTTAGAGGTTAATGAGGAGCTTAACCTACCTAATAAGCCATTCAAAAGCATCCATACGCTCACACAATCTCCCTTTATTCTTCCCTTAAAAGTGTTATCTCTTTATTTCAAATTTTAATAGCACCTAGTCTCCTTAACTAAAAATGATAATTTTTATTTCAGTATAATTTTTGCAAGCAAGCTATATCTCTACCATTAAACTCAGCCCCTTGAGGTCAGGGACAAATAAGATGCCTCCTTATTTCTGCCATAGAAACTTGGTCAGTGCTTTACATTCACTGAATAACTTGAAGCACTGTGTTGATTTCAGTACACCAAAGGCCAGTCATGCTTCTTAAAATATACCAATATACAGGTACAGAGTAAAAATCCTAAAACAACTATCAGATTATTATATCATAGCAATATTGTTTCACTACCCGCTACAGCTATTAGATTGTTTAAAGTATATTACCTATTAAAATGTATGCACCCAGAGATTATTGCTGCAGTGCTAGTGCTAAGTTTTTTGAATTGTGTCCAACTCTTTGCAACCTTATGGACCATAGCACACCAAGCTCCTTGGTCATGGGACTTTCCAGGCAAGAATACTGGAGTGAGTTGCCATTTCCCTATCCAGGGAAATCTTCCTGATGCAGGGATTGACCCCAGGTTGCCTGCATTGCAAGCAGATTCTTTACCATCTGAGCTTTGAGGGAAGCCCTTCTACTCTAGGTAATTATTATAATTCAAGCCAAGAGATTTCTCCTAAAGCCAGACAAACCTGCCAGAGATTTAAGAATCTGAGGTCCCGGAACAGAAAGACAAAATTGCTTCTGACAGTCAGTGGCATGGTTAGTGCACAGGATGCCCATCCTACAAACAATGGAAATATCTACTAATACTGCTCTAACATTATACTCTGCAGCTCTGCTTACATTATGTCATTCCCTGCTTTAAAACTGTCGATGACTCCCCCAGGGCAGCCTGTTTCACATTCAGGCAGTTTCAGCTGTTAAGAACTTTTTGCAGAGTAAAAATGTGCCTTCCTATGGTTCCCAAGGTTGGTCTGGTTCTGCCTTTCAGAAAGTACAAAACTAAATGCAGTCTACCTTTCATATGACAGCTTTTCAATTATTTGAAGATAACTACCATTTCCCCTTCAAATCCTGTATTCTCTAAAGATTTTGTTTCTACAACTGTTTTGGGGGATGTTGCCAAACCACACCATTTCCCATCAATTCCTATAAAGGTGATGATTTGGGATTCAGTTCAGAATCAGCTCTTAACCAGTGCCCAAATTCATTGTGCTATATTTTGACAATTTCAGCAGCTCTTGATATTACAAATAAAGAAGACTATCTCCAGTTCAGTTCAGTTCAGTTCAGTCACTCAGTCGTGTCCAACTCTTTGCAACCCCATGAATCGCAGCAGGCCAGCCTCCCTGTCCATCACAAACTCCCGGAGTTCACCCAAACTCATGTCCATCGAGTCAGTGATGCCATCCAGCCATCTCATCCTCTGTTGTCCCCTTCTCCTCCTGCCCCCAATCCCTCCCAGCATCAGAGTCTTTTCCAATGAGTCAACTCTTCGCATGAGGTGGCCAAAGTACTGGAGTTTTAGCTTTAGCATTATTCCTTCCAAAGAAATCCTAGGGCTGATCTCCTTCAGAATGGACTGGTTGGATCTCCTTGCAGTCCAAGGGACTCTCAAGAGTCTTCTCCAACACCACAGTTCAAAAGCATCAATTCTTCGGCACTCAGCCTTCTTCACAGTCCAACTCTCACATCCATACATGAACACAGGAAAAACCATAGCCTTGACTAGACGAATCTTTGTTGGCAAAGTATTGTCTCTGCTTTTGAATATGCTATCTAGGTTGGTCATAACTTTCCTTCAAAGGAGTAAGCGTCTTTTAATTTCATGGCTGCAGTCACCATCTGTAGTGATTTGGAGCCCAGAAAAATAAAGTCTGACACTGTTTCCCCATCTATTTCCCATGAAGTGATGGGACCAGATGCCATGATCTTCATTTTCTGAATGTTGAGCTTTAAGCCAACTTTTTCACTCTCCACTTTCACTTTCATCAAGAGGTTTTTTAGTTCCTCTTCACTTTCTGCCATAAGGGTGGTGTCATCTGCACATATGAGGTTATTGATATTTCTCCCAGAAATCTTGATTCCAGCTTGTGCTTCTTCCAGCCTAGCGTTTCTCATAATGTACTCTGCATAGAAGTTAAATAAGCAGGGTGACAATATACAGCCTTGACGTACTCCTTTTCCTATTTGGAACCCGTCTGTTGTTCCATGTCTAGTTCTAACTGTTGCTTCCTGACCTGCATACAAATTTCTCAAGAGGCAGATCAGGTGGTCTGGTATTCCCATCTCTTTCAGAATTTCCCACAGTTTATTATGATCCACACAGTCAAAGGCTTTGGCATAGTCAATAAGAAATCCCTTGCATTCCTATACACTAATAATGAGAAAACAGAAAGAGAAATTAAGGAAACAATTCCATTCACCATTGCAACGAAAAGAATAAAATACTTAAGAATATATCTACCTAAAGAAACTAAAGACCTATATATAGAAAACTATAAAACACTGGTGAAAGAAATCAAAGAGGACACTAATAGATGGAGAAATATACCATGTTCATGGATTGGAAGAATCAATATAGTAAAAATGAGTATACTACCCAAAGCAATTTATAGATTCAATGCAATCCCTATCAAGCTACCAACAGTATTCTTCACAGAGCTAGAACAAATAATTTCACAATTTGTATGGAAATACAAAAAACCTCGAATAGCCAAAGCGATCTTGAGAAAGAAAAATGGAACTGGAGGAATCAACCTACCTGACTTCAGGCTCTACTACAAAGCCACAGTTATCAAGACAGTATGGTACTGGCACAAAGACAGAAATATTGATCAATGGAACAAAATAGAAAGCCCAGAGATAAATCCACGCACATATGGACACCTTATCTTTGACAAAGGAGGCAAGAATATACAATGGATTAAAGACAATCTCTTTAACAAGTGGTGCTGGGAAATCTGGCCAACCACTTGTAAAAGAATGAAACTAGAACACTTTCTAACACCATATACAAAAATAAACTCAAAATGGATTAAAGATCTCAACGTAAGACCAGAAACTATAAAACTCTTAGAGGAGAACATAGGCAAAACACTCTCTGACATACATCACAGCAGGATCCTCTATGACCCACCTCCCAGAATATTGGAAATAAAAGCAAAAATAAACAAATAGGACCTAATTAAACTTAAAAGCTTCTGCACATCAAAGGAAACTATTAGCAAGGTGAAAAGACAGCCTTCAGAATGGGAGAAAATAATAGCAAATGAAGCAACCGACAAACAACTAATCTCAAAAATATACAAGCAACTCCTACAGCTCAACTCCAGAAAAATAAATGACCCAATCAAAAAATGGGCCAAAGATCTAAATAGACATTTCTCCAAAGAAGACATACAGATGGCTAATAAACACATGAAAAGATGCTCAACATCACTCATTATCAGAGAAATGCAAATCAAAACTACTATGAGATACCATTTCACACCAGTCAGAATGGCTGCAATCCAAAAGTCTACAAATAATAAATGCTAGAGAGGGTGTGGAGAAAAGGGAACCCTCTTACACTGTTGGTGGGAATGCAAACTAGTACAGCCACTATGGAGAACAGTGTGGAGATTCCTTAAAAAACTGGAAATAGAACTGCCTTATGATCCAGCAATCCCACTGCTGGGCATACACACTGAGGAAACCAGAAGGGAAAGGGACACGTGTACCCCAATGTTCATCGCAGCACTGTTTATAATAGCCAGGACATGGAAGCAACCTAGATGTCCATCAGCAGATGAATGGATAAGAAAGCAGTGGTACATATACACAATGGAGTATTACTCAGCCATTAAAAAGAATACATTTGAATCAGTTCTAATGAGGTGGATGAAACTGGAGCCTATTATACAGAGTGAAGTAAGCCAGAAGGACAAACACCAATACAGTATACTAACGCATATATATGGAATTTAGAAAGATGGTAATGATAACCCCGTATACGAGACAGCAAAAGAGACACTGATGTATAGAACAGGCTTATGGACTCTGTGGGAGAGGGAGAGGGTGGGAAGATTTGGGAGAATGGCATTGAAATATGTGAAATGTCATGTATGAAACGAGATGCCAGTCCAGGTTCAATGCACGATGCTGGATGTTTGGGGCTGGTGCACTGGGACGACCCAGAGGGATGGTATGGGGAGGGAGGAGGGAGGAGGGTCCAGGATGGGAAAAAAAAAAAAAAAATCACCATCCTGAAACCATCATAGATTGATCTGAGCAAGAAAGAATCAACAGTGGGTGCTAAATCAAAGGGAGTGGGAAGCTTAGTGAAGAACTGAGAAAGAAAAAAAAAAATAAAGCAGAAATAGATGTTTTTCTGGAACTCTCTTGCTTTTTCCATGATCCAGCGGATGTTGGCAATTTGATCTCTGCTTCCTCTGCCTTTTCTAAAACCAGCTTGAACATCTGGAAGTTCATCAGGAAGTTCTCCTGGCTTGGAGAATTTTGAGCATTACTTTACTAGCATGTGAGATGAGTGCAATTGTGTGGTAGTTTGAGCATTCTTTGGCATTGCCTTTCTTTGGGACTGGAATGAAAACTGACCTTTTTCAGTCCTGTGGCCACTGCTGAGTTTTCCAAATTATGCTGGCATATTGAGTACAGCACTTTCACAGCACCACGTTTCAGGATTTGAAATAACTCAACTGGAATTCCATCACCTCCACTAGCTTTGTTTGTAGTGATGTTTCCTAAGGCCCACTTGACTTCACATTCCAGGATGTCTGGCTCTAGGTCAGTGATCACACCATCGTGATTATCTGGGTCATGAAGATCTGTTTTGTACAGTTCTTCTGTGTATTCTTGCCATCTCTTCTTAATATCTTCTGCTTCTGTTAGGTCCATACCATTTCTGTCCTTTATCGAGCCCATCTTTGCATGAAATTTTCCCTTGGTATCTCTAATTTTCTTGAAGAGGTCTCTAGTCTTTCCCATTCTGTTGTTTTCCTCTATTTCTTTGCATTGATCGCTGAAGAAGGCTTTCTTATCTCTTCTTGCTATTCTTTGGAACTCTGCATTCAGATGTTTATATCTTTCCTTTTCTCCTTTGCTTTTTACTTCTCTTCTTTTCACAGCTATTTGTAAGGCCTCCCCAGACAGCCATTTTGCTTTTTTGCAGTTCTTTTCCATGGGGATGGTCTTGATCCCTGTCTCCAGTATAATGTCACGAACCTCATACCATAGTTCATTAGGCACTCTATCTATCAGATCTAGTCCCTTAAATCTATTTCTCACTTCCACTGTATAATCATAAGGGATTTGATTTAGGTCATACCTGAATGGTCTAGTGGTTTTCCCTACATTCTTCAATTTAAGTCTGAATTTGGCAATAAGGAGTTCATGGTCTGAGCCACAGTCAGCTCCTGGTCTTGTTTTTGCTGACTATATAGAGCTTCTCTATCTTTGGCTGCAAAGAATATAATCAGCCTGATTTCAGTGTTGACCATCTGGTGATGTCCATGTATAGAGTCTTCTCTTGTGTTGTTGGAAGAGGGTGTTTGTATGACCAGTGCATTTTCTTGGCAAAACTCTATTAGTCTTTGCCCTGCTTCATTCTGCATTCCAAGGCCAAATTTGCCTGTTACTCCAGGTGTTCCTCGACTTCCTACTTTTGCATTCCAGTCCCCTATAATGAAAAGGACATCTTTTTTGGGTGTTAGTTCTAAAAGATCTTGTAGGTCTTCATAGAACCGTTCAACTTCAGCTTCTTCAGCATTACTGGTTGGGGCATAGACTTGGATTACTGTGATATTGAATGGTTTGCCTTGGAAACAAACAGATCATTCTATCTCCAGTTACTTAGGACATATCTGATCCCACCTCAGTTAAAGGAGGTTTCCCTGTTTACACTTTCATCACATATAGGCATGTATCTCCATTGTCATTAAAGAATCCTCCCTGAAATCATCTGATTCTTGTCTGCATAACTGCTGTGCATGGTAAGGTCCTGGAAGGCAGGAAATACAGTGTGTTCACAGCTACAGTGTGAGACTGACACTGAGGCCACCACGGTGCCTGGCACATAATAGGCACTCAATAAAGGTACTCAGCAACTACTAAATGCCAGTGTATTCAGTGAATATTGAGGGATACCTGGATCCTGAAGACCATCCCTTTACTTTTCATTTACATTTATGTGTCAAAAGACATATTTTCCTTATAATCTACCCTCAGAGTTCATGAGAATATTGAATGTGGTGGAGTCTAGAAAAAGAACTCTGATCAAGAGGAAATCATGTAGAAAATGGCTGACACTGATCCCTACCTCTGAGATACAGTCATTTAATTACTCAACATTAACACTCAACCTTGTTTGTGCCTTGTCTGTAAGGGTATCATATCATCATTCCCATTATTACATCATTTTGCTAGAAGCAAAAGGAGGAAAACACAGCATTTAAACTGCCATCCTGCTCACTCACACTTTAAAATTCTGTCAAGGCACAAACAGAGATGATTAGATGAAAATAATCTGCTGTGGGAAAAAAAAAAAAAAAAAGACGTTCATTTTTTTTCATGGTAGTTTTACCTTGATGAAAATAAGAGAGATTATGTTGTTTCATTACATATATTCCAGTACTCAATTCACAAAATATATACACAGCATGTTTAATTGGCTGGCATGATTCATATAACTGTTGTTCCTCCAGTGTCAGGTTACTACAATTTATAGAGTAGATATGGAGGGAAAGTCCAGTGTTATACACTGGAGGTGGGTAAAAAATTTCATGTGCATTCTTCAAGGCTTCGTCAACTGACTCCTGCCCCAAAGTATCTCTTTTCTCTTGTTTCCCAAGAAAAACAAGTACCTGGTACATTCCCTTTCACTAATTCCATGTTTGTTGAACTATGTTCCATATATAATGTCAGCTCCAGGGATAAATGACAAGTTAGGGGAAAGTTAGCCCTTAAGTATGTAGCACTAACTAGAGTGTGAGAAGTGTTATGGGAGGAAAGTGCCCAACAGCCCCGAGGGCATATCGGAGGGGTTTCTTACCCATACTTGGAGAGGAAGTGGAGAGTAGGGAAGACCTTCCAGAGGAAGCGATTTCTAAGCTATATTTGCATAAGTAGGATTACCCAGAAATAATGTGAGAGTGAAGCTTTCCAGGGAGAAGCAACATCATGTATAAACAACTGGAGGGTAGAGAAAGTTTGTTATGACTGGAAAATAGAGCAGAGACTGATGGAGAGTGAGGGAGTAATTTTCCAAAGTGATCAGGAAAAACAGCACTACAGGGGCCTCATGAAGTATGTAAACCCAGAATTCCTGCTATAGAGTCCAAAACAGAAGCTCAGATTCATCACACAGTGTCACCTGGACAAGTTCTGATGAAGACTAGGAGTTATTCAATGTAGTTTCTTGTTCCAATTCATTCATTCATCCTGTTATTAAAATATTTACATGACTAGGCAGACACTACCAGACAGACACTATTTTAGCCCTATCATATTAACAGGATGAACAACATGAAGCCCTCCCTTCATATAATCCACATGCAAGTAGGGAAGACAGTCCATCAGAGCATGCAACATCAGGTATTCATAAGTCAGCTCAGAAATAAAACAAAAAGAAGGGTATGAGAACAAAGAAGAATGGACACTTCAATTTTAGGTGGGAAGGTCACAAAATCTCATTCTGTGAAGGTGAAGGATGAGTAAAAATCTCAGTGATGAGTAAAAATCTCAGTGAATTGGAAAATGAAGCATGCAAACATCTGAGATGAGAGCATTTGGTATAAATGCAAAATGAGCGCAGGCCCTGAGTTAGAAAGTGTTTGCAACGTTCAAAGAAGACCAAAGGGGCATCTGGCTACAGAACAGTGAGGAGAAGAGAGCAGAAAATAAACGCCAAACCCAGGAGCCATTAATGCAGGAACCTGTAAACCTCAAGGAATTTGCCTTTTATTCTGTGTGAAATGGGATGTCACTAGAAGGTTAAAAGCAGTGACTTGGTCTGTTGTTTTGAAAGCTTGGCTCAGCTACTATGTGGAACACAGACTGGAGGAAGTAAGAATTGAAACTGGGTAATTAAGATGCTACAGAAGTAGTCTGGATAACAGAAAACATTGAACTGATGTGGTAAGGTAAGTGAGGGAACAGGTGTAAAAAGTCCTATTCAAGCTATATTTTGAAGTTAGAGCCAAAAGGAATTGCTAATGAGTTTTTCCATAGTTCCTCTGTGACTATGTAAAAGTAACTGAACCTAACTGAACCTCAGTTTCAACATCTTTAGGCTAAAACGATGTCCTAGTGAAATAATAAATCTCAATAATGATCACCAGTGACTGCTATTACTGCAGAGAGAAAACCACTCTTAGGTGTCTCCTGATGGAAATATGTAATACCAATTATGAGATATTCTTTGATGAGAATTGAATCTGAATCTGATCATGCTTTTAAATCTTTCAAGTTACAGGAAACATGGGATCGAGAGACACACTAAACAACACAAAGGGAACATAACCAGCAAAATCTAGATTCAGTTCAGTTCAGTCACTCAGTCGTGTCTGACTCTTTGCGACTCCATGAACTGCAGCATGTCAGGCCTCCCTGTCCACACCAATTACCAGAGTCCACCCAAACCCATGTCCATTCTGTTGGTGATGCCATCCAACCATCTCATCCTCTGTCGTCCCCTTCTCCTCCTGCCTTCAATCTTTCCCAGCATCAGGGTCTTTTCAAATGAGTCAGCTCTTCACATCAGGTGGCCAAAGCACTGGAGTTTCAGCTTCAACATCAATCCTTCCAATGAACACCCAAGCCTGATCTCCTTTAGTATGGACTGGTTGGATCTCCTTGCAGTCCAAGGGACTCTCAAGGGTATTCTCAAACATCACATTTCAAAAGCATCAATTCTTTGGTGCTCAGCTTTCTTTATAGTCCAATTCTCACATCCATACATGACCACTAGAAAAATCATAGCCTTGACTAGATGGACCTTTGTTGGCAAAGTAATGTCTCTACTTTTTAATATGCTCTCTAGGTTGGTCATAACTTTCCTTCCAAGTAGTAAGTGTCTTTTAATTTCATGGCTTCAATCACCATCTGCAGTGATTTTGGAGCCCAGAAAAATAAAGTCTGACACTGTTTCCCCATCTATTT
>NW_011495081.1:722678-751477 GCF_000754665.1 Bison bison bison | reverse complement strand
TTAGTTTTCTGAATGTTGAGCTTTAAGCCAACTTTTTCACTCTCCTCTTTCACTTTCATCAAGAGGCTCTTTAGTTCTTCACTTTCTACCATAAGGGTGATGTCATCTGCCTATCTGAGGTTATTGATATTTCTCCTGGCAATCTTGATGCTGTAGAGAGCAATATTGCATAGGAACCTGGAATGTTAGGTCCATGAATCAAGGCAAATTGGAAGTGATTAAACAGGAGATGCCAAGAGTGAACATCAACATTCTAGGAATCAGTGAACTAAGATGGACTGGAATGGGTGAATTTAACTCAGATGACCATTATATCTACTACTGTGGGCAGGAATTCCTTAGAAGAAATGGAGTAGCCATCACAGTCAACAAAAGAGTCCAAAATGCAGTACTTGGATACAATCTCAAAAACGACAGAATGATCTCTGTTCGTTTCCAAGACAAACCATTCAATATCACGGTAATTCAAGTCTATGCCCCGACCAGTAACACCAAAGAAGCTGAAGTGGAACAGTTCTATGAAGACCTATAAGACCTTCTAGAACTAACACCCAAAAAAGATGTCCTTTTCATTATAGGGCACTGTAATGCAAAAGTAGGAAATCTAGATTGTGGGTAAATTTACAAGATTAAAATTAAAGTTTTCCATCAAACAAATTGCAAGAGACAAAATGATAGTAAGAGGACCCTGTGCACTAAATGAGAGCTGAGAAATATCAACCAGTTGCAGTGTATAGATCCTTTTAGGTTCTGATTTGAACAACTTCCAAACTCAATTTAAGAAACAACTTGTGAAACATAGGCAAGGACTGGCTTTTAGTATCATGATATCAAGGATAATACTTTTTTAAGTATGGAAATTATATTTTGGTTTTAATTTTTAAACATTATTTAAATTGTAGAGATATGCACAGTAATATTTACTAAATAAAACATGACATAAGTAGTGTCTGATGAAATCTAATCCAGTGGATTACAGAAGTGAATAGGGGTATAAATAAAACATGTTGGGCCAGTAGTTGATAATGTTTAAGCTGATTGCATGTACATAGGCATTTATTATATGATTCCCTCTACTTTTTATCCATTTGGGATTTCCAATAATGAGTATAAAATAAGATTAATCTTCCCATATAAGATTTAAAAAAAGATTACTGAGTAGAACTATTAGAAGGATTGCTGTATAACTAATCTAGTCTTACTCTCCAAGTGCATTCTTTTAACCTTTTGGGGAAAAAAATGGAAGCATGAATGGTAAGAATATGCCTACTGTTTGATGAATTAATTACTCTTTCAAGATATTGCCCAAAGGAAATATCAACAGTTCACAAGAAACCTTAAGTATGTTTTTTACACTTACTGGGTTTCTAACCCAAACTCCATCCCCCACATTACTGTCATCGAGACCCAGATTTTATTCAGGCATTCACAATATAGGTTGACTCTATCCTCAATTCTGAGGCATAAATTCTGAGAAGTCCAAGCCAATGATGGTAATAGTATTTCTTGTAACTGTAATCTTCATACAGTTGAGCATGTGGCCTAGTTTATGTTGATGGAAAAGTGAAGGGAAATATGTTAATGGGGGCACATGGGCAAGTTTTCTGACTCTTTCTTTTTTACAGTGTGATATTGTGTTTCTACATAACTAGAGAATAAGACTCTAAAGATGGTAGGACACACAGATGTATAGCCTGGTCCTTGTAGACAGCCTTGAGCTAGTAAATTGGTGCATTAAACAATCCTGAAGGAGCCCTAATTTTGGAATTGCTGGTTATGTGAGAAAATGTGTTCCTTGTTGTTTAAACTGTTCTGAATTAGATTTTCTGTTATTGCCAAATCAGAATTTATTTAAGGACAGCACTTAAAGTTTGGAAGTAACAGACTTTAACACGTGAAACTGGATGAATGATCAAATTAGAGTACCATTCAGTAAACTAGGCTCTGCAGGTCAAAACTGACTTGCCAATTATTTTTGAAAGCAAACTTCATTGATACACAGCCTGTCTAGTTGTTTACATATTGACTACAGCTTGTTCATGCTATTATGTCAAAATTTAGAGGTTTCATCCGAGACCATGTGGCCTGCAAACCCTGAAGTATCTACTACCTGCTCTGTTACAGAAAAAATGTGTGCCAAATGCCACGGTGCAGCACAGGGAACCAACGACTCAATTATTTCAGGCCTATGTGATGACAGTTCCTATAATCAGCTTGTAAAACAGTAGATACTTTTCAACTGTTACTCAGTTACTCATCTTAGGGCATGCTTCCATAGAAGCATGCTTCCATAGAAAGGCTTATTCTCACTTCTTTTAAGTAAAGTTCCATAGGAAAAGATAAAACTTATATAAAGCTGGCTTATAAGAAAAAGCAGGGAAAGAGTAAAATACAGCTTTTCTAAGAACACATTTGGCAGTATACAGTAAAAAATGAATTATTTGCAATGCAAGCCATAATGGGAAAATGATTAACCTAACAACATAAGATAACTACATACAATTTTGGGGGTAAAGCAGAATGATGTGGTATACGTGCACATGTTATGGATGACAAGGAATTCATTTTTTCTATATTTCAAGAAAATATATATATTAAGAAAAAAATGAATTCTTTGAAGTCTCATAAGGCTGGAAAACTTTGTTTTGCATTTCACACCGGAGTTGGTAACAGAAAAGCTACAGAAGCAAAAATTTAGCAAGGAAGTTGGAAAAATATAGAAAAATGTGATTAAAAGCATGAAGTCTTGTTACACAAGATCACAAAATACCTGGCTGTTGCTCTTCAGTTCAGTTCAGTCACTCAGTCGTGTCTGACTCTGCGACCCCATGGCCTGCAGCACGCTAGGCCTCCCTGTCCATAACCAATTCCCAGAGTTTACTCAAACTCACGTCCATTGAGTCAGTGATGCCATCCAACCATCTCATCTCCTGTGGTCCCCTTCTCCCGCCTTCAGTCTTTCCCAGCATCAGGGTCTTTTCCAATGAGTCAGTTCTTCACATCAGGTGTCCAAAGTATTGGCATTTCAGCTTCAGCATCAGTCTTTCCAATGAATATTCAGGACTGATTTCATTTAGGATGGACTGGTTGGATCTCCTTGCAGTCCAAGGGACTCTCAAGAGTCTTCTTCAACACCACAGTTCAAAAGCATCAGTTATTTGGCTCTTCTCAAAAGTTACATGAAACATGCTGGCATTCTTTCCAGAATGTTTTCTTTTTGTATAAGAGAACTTCAGCTCTGTTTGTTTTTTTTTTTTAAGTTATTACAAATTTATTTTTTTTAATTTTATTTTATTTTTAAACTTTACATAATTGTATTAGTTTTGCCAAATATCAAAATGAATCTGCCACAGGTATACATGTGTTCCCCAAGCTCTGTTTTTATGAAGTAAATACATTTTTAGAGTGACATTGAAATCCTTTGCTATTTTTGTATTTTGATTTTTTCTTTAATTCATGTCTTTTTTTTTTTTTTTTTTTTGTACAAAAAGGCAAACAGGCTAAAAAATGGTCCATGGGGTCGCTAAGAGTCAGACACGACTGAGTGACTTCCCTTTCACTTTCACTTTCATGCATTGGAGAAGGAAATGGCAACCACTCCAGTGTTCTTGCCTGGAGAATCCCAGGAACGGGGGAGTCTGGTGGGCTGCCGTCTATGGGGACACACAGAGTCCGACACGACCGAAGTGACTTAGCAACATAGCAACAGCAATGCCAGGTACAAACTTCTAAAGCCTATGCTGTGATACTAAACTTTATTCATCATAACTCTTAGAAAAATAAATTATGACATCATTTTTATGAGGAAATTGTGGTTCAGAGTAAGTACACTGACTTTTCTAGTGTGCCATATATTCAAGATTGAGGCTGAGGTCTGTCTGACAAATGCCCACATCTCTCTAGCTTTGGTCTTCAATATTTTTATCTGGGCTAACTAACTGAACAAACTGAATGTTTTCTTATTGGAAACTTTCTTTGTCCTTGTGATGATCTTGAGGCTAATGTACATTTCTTCACTGTAACATGATGAAAATAGCTATATCTAAATACCCTACAAACTGAGGAGAACAGGTCAAACTATATACTACTTCTGGCCTCAAAACTGGTCCAGTCACTCTCCAAAATAATTAAACAAGGGTATGGTGATGTTTATTCTTGTGAATGATTTTAGTCCTAGGAATTAATCTAAGGAAATAACTGAATGGATAAAGTACTCAGTTGGCCAAAAAGTTTGTTTGGGTTCTTCTGTATGATGTTATAGAAAAATCCAAAGAAACACTTTAGTAAACCCAACAGTAAAGAAAACAAATTTTACATATTTTCTGTGTAGTTCTCAGGCAAATTTTCATGATTCATAAAAGATAGAAATGAATAACAGATTCCTTCATTTTACCTATTTAGTTTTAGAATTTACAAAGTATTTTTGCATACTTTTAAATTGCAAAGAGATTCATTTGACTGAGTTTCATTATTTCTATTTAAGAATGAAGAAGAGTCATTATCCAGGGTTATTTAGCTAATAGGTAATAGAGCTCAGGCTTGAGCCCAAGACAAAATGATCAAATCATTTTAAAGTTTAAATAATGATTCAGTTCAGTTCAGTCACTCAGTCATGTCTGACTCTTTGTGACCCCATGGACTGCAGCATTCCAGGCTTTCCTGTCCTTCACCAACTCCCAGAGCTTGCTCAAACTCATGTCCATCAAGCCAGTGATGCCATCCAATCATCTCATCCTCTACAAACCACATAACTTTTTTTCGATTAATTCAATTTCTCTCTCTCTCAACATGTCAGTTTCTACAAAATTCAAGATAAAGGTAGTTTTTCAGAAGAACTTGGGATGTCTCTTTTCTTATCAGCACCTTTATTACCTCACTGTAATAACTTCCTAGATGTGTCTCTCACCACTGTCTTTCTCTTCCACTTATAATTCACATTATAGAAGGGAAAAGGTGGAAGCAGTGACAGATTTTACCTTCCTGGATTCAAAATCACTGAAGACAGTAACTGCAGTCATGAAATTAAAAGATGCTTGTTCCTTGGAAGGACAGCTATGACATATCTAGACAGGGTATTAAAAAGCAGAGACAACAATGGATAAAGAAGTTGTGTTACATATATACAATGTAATATTAGTCATTACAAAGAATTAAATAATGTCATTTGCAGCAACATGGAGAACATCATATTGAGTGAAGTACGTGAGACAGAGAAAGAGAAATAGCATATGACATCCCTTATACGTGGAATCTGTAAATAAATGAACTCGCTTACAAAACAGAAAGAAACTCACAAACTTAGACGAGGAACTTATGGTTGCCAGGTAGAAGGGATAGGTAGGGACTTTGAAAAGGTCATGTACACACTGCTATCTTTAAAATGGATAACCAACAAGGACCTATTGTATAGCACATGGAACTCTGCTCAATGTTACGTGCCAGCCTGGATGGGAGTAAGGTTTCGGGGAGAATGGATACATGTATACGTATGGCTGAGTCCCTTCCCCGTTCACCTGAAATTATCACAACATTGTTAATAGGCTATATTTCCATACAAAATAAAAAGCTGAAAGTTAAAAAAAAAAAGCAGAGACATCACTTTGATGACAAACATCCATATAGTCAAAGCTATGATTTTTCCAGTAGTTGTGAATGGATATGAAAGTTGGACCATAAAGAAAACTAAGCACCAAATAATCTATGCTTACAAATTTGCTGGAAAAGACTACTGAGAGTCCCTTGGATGGCAAGGAGATCAAATCAGTCAATCCTAAAGGAAATCGACCCTGAATATTCACTGGAAGTACTGATGCTAAAGCTGAAGCTCCAATACTTTGGCTACCTGATGCAAAGAGCTGGAAAAAGACCTTGATGTTGGGAAAGAATGAAGGCAAAAGGAGATGGAAACATCAAAGGATGAGAAGGTTAGCATCACCGACTCAGTGAACATGAATCTGAGCAAACTCTAGGAGATAGTGGAGGACAGGGGAGTCTGGTGTGCTACAGTCCATGGGGTTGCAAAGAGTAGGACACGACTTAGAGACTGAACAACAAATAATTTACACTGGATATAAATATGAAAAAATTCCCTTTGTAAGTACCAAGAGAGACTTTAACATCCATATTATACAAAAGAAATACTTGAGATCTAATTTGAGTGCGTATTTCTATAAAGCTTCTCTAACAGGAGCTTGAAAGACCCTCTTCTGGTGATATTCTGAATCTGGCATACTATTCTCTTTCCAATGACGAAATTACATCCTACAAATTCTTTCAGTTTCAAGAAACTTAATAAAAGACAAAACCATGTGAAGGCAAGACACTGAGTGGTTTACTGATTACTGATTACCTTCTTATTTATATCAGTTCAGTTCAGTTCAGTTCAGTCGCTCAGTCATGTCCGACTCTTTGCGACCCCATGAATCGCAGCACACCAGGCCTCCCTGTCCATCACCAACTCCCAGAGTTCACTCAGGCTCACATCCATCGAGTCAGTGATGCCATCCAGCCATCTCATCCTCTGTCGTCCCCTTTTCCTCTTGCCCCTAATCCCTCCCAGCATCAGAGTCTTTTCCAATGAGTCAACTCTTCGCATGAGGTGGCCAAAGTACTGGAGTTTCAGCTTTAGCATCATTCCCTCCAAAGAAATCCCAGGGCTGATCTCCTTCAGAATGGACTGGTTGGATCTCCTTGCAGTCCAAGGGACTCTCAAGAGTCTTCTCCAACACCATAGTTCAAAAGCATCAATTCTTCGTCACTCAGCTTTCTTCACAGTCCAACTCTCACATCCATACATGACCACAGGAAAAACCATAGCCTTGACCAGATGGACCTTTTGGCAAAGTAACGTCTCTGCTTTTCAATATGCTATCTAGGTCGGTCATAACTTTTCTTCCAAGGAGTAAGCGTCTTTTAATTATTTATATACATGCTCTTAATTCAGACCATTAGGCACACACTGAACTTCCTAAGACAGCGCAGTACATCATTCTTGAGTTAGGCAGCAGAGGTGAACTGAGACTTTTAATTATAATATTTCAAAAATACATCAAGTTTACCATAAACTTTTAAATTCTAAAATTTTGCAAAGTACATACAGAATTAGAATTTCAATATTCCTTAGTCTTTTATTCAAGATGAAAAATAATACCTTTTCAGTGTGCATAATGAAAAGATAAAGCACTATAAAATGTAACGAGATATTCAACTTTTAGACAAAATTAGCAAACATGTGGTACTTAATACATATTCATGATTATAAAGCAAGACTTGTCATAGGAATTAAAAATCTTTTCAAATGTTAATCAAAGTTCCTAAGATTATAAAGAATGCTATTATACCTATCCATTTGTAGAGTGCCTGTCTGCACATGGCTGGCCAGCTTGACTAAGATTGGAGAAATATAATTAAAAACACACACATTGTGCATTCTGTGACAGATCCTGGAATCATTCATTAATGGATTCAGTTAGCTTTATTCACTCATCAGTATCACAAAGTCTTTTTGAGATAGAAACTTTTAGTATCCACGTTATATTCAGGAGTTAATTGAGGCACTGAGTTATTAGCCCAAAATCACAGGATGAGTGGTAGAGGTGGGATCTGAACCCAGGCAGTCTCAGCACATGTTATTCCTCACTGTACTATTTTGTTTCACAAAATAAAAAAGTACTATACTTTTTTTCCTAATAAAGAAGGAAAAAAATATTTGGAGTAGTTGTAGATACACTGGCTTGGTCTTATTACAGTGGAGTAGAAAAAAATCAAAATATGTGTATTTATAAATTAATTTAATATATCAAGCAAAGTTGGCCTAAGGATTCATGGCTAGGAAGAAATTCTGCAGGTCTCACTTACAAGCACTGAATTTGTGTTCTGTACACATGAAGACCTCTAGGCTTGCCTTGAACTTTAGTTTTTCTCAAGTACAAAATGTTCCCCAATATTTCTTTCAAGTACTAATATGGTACAGAATACCCAACATTACTTTATATTTGGGTAAAGTTTGTTGACTCATTGATAGGATGATTGATATATGCTTAACTGCTCCCCCAACCTGGTAGATGCTGGCATTCTCTCAATGTGGGTCATTAGCAGTGACTTTAAGTGGTCCAATGACTAGTATTTATCAAAAATTGGTCTTAATGGGATGGTTTGTAAGGTGTAACTTTAAATAATTCATTTAGCTCTGTCTGCTTTCTAATCTGTAAAATGTGTGTTAGTCGCTTAGTTGTGTCAATTCTTTGAGACCCCATGAATTGTAGCCCTCCAGGTTCCTCTGTCCATGGAATTCTCCAGGCAAGAATATTGGAGTGGGTAGCCATTCTCTTCTCCTGGGGAACTTCTTGACACACAGATCGAATCTTTCTCCTCCATTGCAGGCAAATTCTTTATAGTCTGAACCACCAGGGAAGTCATTTGTACCTAGTCAGGTATGTATTATGGATGCTTAAGTGAGATATTATATGCAATGTACTTAGAACATAATTTGTCATATTTAAAATGCTTAGTAAATTTAGTTATTACATGTTAAAGACTATTGTCTTTAACCTAGATAGCATATTCAACCTAGATAGCATATTCAAAAGCAGAGACATTACTTTGCCAACAAAGGTTCATCTAGTCAAGGCTATAGTTTTTCATATGGTCATGTATGGATGTGAGAGTTGGACTGTGAAGAAAGCTGAGTGACGAAGAATTGATGCTTTTGAACTGTGGTGTTGGAGAAGACTCTTGAGAGTCCCTTGGACTACAAGGAGATCCAACCAGTCCATTCTGAAGGAGATCAGCCCTGGGATTTCTTTGGAGAGAATGATGCTGAAGCTGACACTCCAGTACTTTGTCCACCTCATGCAAAGAGTTGACTCATTGGAAAAGACTCTGATGCTGGGAGGGATTGGGGGCAGGAGGAGAAGGGGACGACAGAGGATGAGATGGCTGGATGGCATCACTGACTCAATGGACGTGAGTCTGAGTGAACTCCGGGAGTTGGTGATGGACAGGGAGGCCTGGCGTGCTGCAATTCATGGGGTTGCAAAGAGTCGGACACGACTGAGCAACTGATCTGAACTGAAAGACTATTGTTAAGAAAAGAGATTTCAAATAGACTTTTATTAATTCATTTGTTGTTCACTTTACAATCAACTTTTTTGCATGAAATTCTGTGCTAAAGCCAAGACAATAAGGATATGCAACACTAGGGTAATCCGTAAGAGATTTATAGTTACTTTGGAAAAAACAGTAAAATATTATATATAAAATATTCCTCTTTTCTCATAATGAAAGACTTGACATTTTAAGGATTCTTTTGTTAAAGTACTACCTGATTCTGGTTAAAATATATTTTGATGTATTTCCTGGACTGTAGGAAGTAACGAAACTCTCAAAAATGACAGCATAACAAAACAAACAAAAATTAAACAAAAAAAGAATCATGATCTGAAACCAGAACAGAGGCAGTTGGTGGCAAGCTTGTAAAAGCCTATGTTACCCAGGAGACTAGAGCTTTGGCCTCTCCAAAGTGAGGAGCTGAATTTGCAATTTTCACATTAAGATCAAGCAGTTAAATCAGAAAAAAATGATTCCAGACACACTGTCCCCTGGCTCCCAGCAAAAAAAAAAACAACACAAATTCTCTGTGAAGAAAAGCATCCTTGGTTTAAGCCCTAGTATTCCCACCAACTAAAATGATTTAAGAGTTGGCAAATGTAACATATTAAGATCACTCAAACAAACAAGAAAATGAACCTCTACTAATGAAAACCAGGAAAAATAAAGACATAGGTTTAGGTCCTTCAGGATTTCAGATATTTAAATATCAACATACAGAACATAAAGTAACTAAAGATAAAATGTTTAAAAATAAAATACAGAATTGAAAAGATGAACAAAGGGTTATTCATAAAACCTCTGATTTGAGAAATGCAAAAACCTTATGAAAATATATTTAATAAAATATAAAACAATGAAAGTATACAGTAGATTAAATACAGCCATAAGGAGAACTGGGGCACTGGATTTAACCAAATTACAGAGAGTGCAGGACAGAAAGGAAAAGAGAAAGAAAGATCTGGCATGTGTTAGGGATAGAGTTGAGGAATTAAGTGATAAAACTGGTTTCAGAAGAAAGGGAAAAGAAGGAAAACTGGAAGCTGTTCTTTGAGCACTTGGATGCATTTTAGGGTTCTCTCTACTTTTTAAAGGATTTTCAGTTAATTCTATTTAAGCTCTACTTCAGGTAGCCCCTTTGGAGGTTCTTGATACTTACAATATCTGAGCTGTTCTGGGGTCTGATAGGAATGGGTCTTGCTGTCTTCTCCATGTACCCTCAGCTTTTCACCTATCATGTCTAAAGTTAGCTACTCATTTGCTTATCTGCTTTTTTCCAAATTCCAAAACTGAGGGGAACTATTATCAATTGCTATTATGTATAAAGCACCGAGAACAATGCCTGACACCAAATATATGCTATAAGAGGATTAGCTATTGTTGTTCTTATTACTTCTTCCACATTCTTGCCAGTTTTGATAGTATTAGACATAAGCAAATATTAGCTAATGTACATATTTAATAAGTAATTTGAATATTGTACTTTATCTCTCCTAGTTCAGGCTGAATCTCGGTACTTGTTTTAGGATGCTTCTGTTTCCAGTGTAGTCATTCTCTAAAGGCAGCCTGAAAATAATTGTGAAAACATATTGTTTGACATGCTAGATGTCACAATTTAATAGTCTAAACTCATTTAGGATGGGGCAACCCTTTACATAAATTGCTATCATTTCCTAAAACAGCAAATCCATTATCCTAACTTGAGTTTAATTATCAGGAGCACTCTAGGACGTGATTGTGAAATGTCCATAAGGCAACTATATCACCAAAGGTAGGAATAAGTCAAAATTCTCACAACTATTAATAAATTCTAAATTAAATATGACTAGAATATGTAGTTTTAATGACCTACTCTTTGGTTAGAAGTTCTCACAGTATGTCTTGTGGAATTTTTTATAGTGTGTTAGCATATACTGGTTGAAAACAAGTTTGTTTAAAACATATTTGGCCAAAGCTCGGTAAAACTAACTTGCATGTGTCTTCATCATAGTAATTTTCACTATTAATACCTGTCCTGGAGGTAACCAGGGGATAAGATAATAAATATTATTAAGAAACAAATTCCTATCTCATTTGATTTCTAATTCCTTTTTCTTTGGATATTTGATAGAATTTCTAGGACCACATTTTGGAAAATGTGGATATAGACTAAACCTCATGTAAAACTGCTGCAATGTATCTGTTAGGGAATATTTCTTTTCTATTTAGTACTGAATATCACAGTAACGTGATATTTACAAATACCTCACATCAGGCATATGCTTACTCAGAGTCCAAGATTATCACATTAGGATAGATCTAACTTCTTTATGAGGATTCACCATTGCAGGCAAACTCCTGTGACTCAATAATAGGCTCAGGTGCTGCTGCAATTCTCTGACTTCTTTTCAAATAACGCCAATGTTTTCACAACTAAAGAGGGCAATCTCTCAGCTTGGGTAACACGTACTTTTAATTATATAAGCAGTGCAATTATTGCATTACCTTGGAGAATCATCAAGGAGGCAGAAACTGGGGTTTACAAGGCTAGGTTCATAAATGCTAGAACCTTGCTACCAGAGAGAAGTGGGCTTTGGGAGAATATTTATGTAATTTCTGAGACGTGATGACTAACTCCACAGCAGAGGAGCATTTGGGGAAAACCAGCTTGCTTCTATAACTGTTTCTTCTTTAAAAAATAACATCCATTTTTATTGAGTTTTATGAGGTGGGAGTTCATACTTCTTTTTATCTGAGAGACTAGCAGAGTAGGTGGTTGAGGGAGGAGAAAAGAAGAGTAGAGGAGCCAAGTCTAGCGTGTTAGTTTGTTCTTGCCAATTACATTCTAATTTCAGGAAATCCCAGCAAACTGGATTTTGAGGATGTCAGTTTGGCTATGAATTATGAAGAGACCACTGCTTTGAAAACTATAAGGCCCTATATTCACTATATGGATACTATTATTATTATATCAGTAGTTTCCAAATTACTTTCTTGGAACTTCTAATTTTGAAAATATTTTATGACATATTTTATGATTTTAACCTTCTTTGAGCAACTTACTTATGGACTTCTAATAAAACTGCTAAGCTCAGAACTCTCCGTACAAATTGAATACACTATACAGATTGAATACCAGACCACCTGACCTGCCTCTTGAGAAATTTGTATGCAGGTCAGGAAGCAACAGTTAGAACTGGACATGGAACAACAGACTGGTTCCAAATAGGAAAAAGAGTACATCAAGGTTGTATATTGTCACCCTGCTTATTTAAATTATATGCAGAGTACATCATGAGAAACGCTAGGCTGGAAGAAGCACAAGCTGGAATCAAGATTGCTGGGAAAAGTATCAATAACCTCAGATATGCAGATGACACCACCCTTATGGCAGAAAGTGAAGAAGAACTGAAGAGCCTCTTGATGAAAGTGAAAGAGGAGAGTGAAAAAGTTGGCTTAAAGCTCAATATTCAGAAAACTAAGATCATGGCATCCGATCCCATCACTTCATGGCAAATAGATGGGGAAACAGTGGAAACAGTGGCTGACTTTATTTTGGGGGGCTCCAAAATCACTGCAGATGGTGACTGCAGCCATGAAATTAAAAGACGCTTACTCCTTGGAAGGAAAGTTATGACCAACCTAGACAGCATATTAAAAAGCAGAGACATTACGTTGCCAAAGGTCCATCTAGTCAAAGCTATGGTTTTTCCAGTAGTCATGTATAGATGTGAGAATTGGACTATAAAGAAAGCTGAATGCCGAAGAATTGATGCTTTTGAACTGTGGTGCTGGAGAAGACTCTTGAGAGTTCCTTGGACTGCAAGAAGATCCAACCAGTCCATCCTAAAGGAAATCAGTCCTGGGTGTTCATTGGAAGGACTGATTCTGAAGCTGAAACTCCCATACTTTGGCCAGCTGATGCGAAGGGCTGACTCATTTGAAAAGACCCTGATGCCGGGAAAAATTGAAAAGAAAGATTGGAAGATTGAAGGCAGGAGGAGAAGGGGATGACAGAAAATGAGATGGTTAGATGGCATCACTGGCTCAATACATGAGTTTGGGTGGACTCTGGGAGTTGGTGATGAACAGGGACGCCTGGCATGCTGCAGCCCATGGGGTCACAAAGAGTCAGACACGACTGAGCGACTGAACTGAATTAAATACAGACTGAATATGTATGTATGTATATATGTGTATGTGGGCTAAATTATTACCCAAATTGTCTAGAATGTGAACATTATAATAATATAGAATGAATCTATCATTAGTAAAAAACCCAGTTTGAGAAACAAAGAATACAACATGATTTCTCCTGCTACCAAGAAGTTTTTAAAAAGTGTTTTATACATAGATCCATTTTATGTTTATTTATAAAAATAAAATACCCATTCTCCATTCTACTGGAGATTAACATTAACTTCTAAATCATAGCTGACAATCACCTTCTTTGGGAAATAGACCTGCCTTATAAGTAAATAGACCTCCCTTATAAGTAAAGCTTCTGACAAGTTATTCTTTGGACACTGCTGGCAATATTCTGTATCAGACACAAGAATGGAGGGTTGAAGTGGAGGTGATTTAGGAATGAGGCTTTATCAGCTTTATATAGCAGCCAAATTATTCTTTTGGTCAAAAAGCATTCATTATGACCCTACTAAGTGTCAGGTCCTATTCTGTCTGCCAATGAATAAGACAGACATGGCTGCTTAGAATTGTAAAGGGGGATGAGACAGTTAATATAAAGTTAATACTGCATGAATAATTCCAAATGGTTAAGGATAACAAAACAGGGTGATGGGATGGATTATATCATTAGTCCATTTATATTTTTTACATTTTACTAAATAGTCCATAATAAGCATGCACTGCTCTTATTTCCATAAAATGATACATATAAAAAACAGTATTTATTACATGAATATAAACATTCACAGTGAACTAGCCAATCCATCTAAAATCTCAACTATTACTCTGCCAATTTATGGCCCTTTTCCTGCTCTAATTTTATGTCTTTGGTACCAGTCACCATTTGTCTGATGCATGTATGCATGCTAAGTCGCTTCAGTCGTGTCTGACCCTTTGTGACCCCATGGACTGTAGTTCACCAGGCTCCTCTGTCCATGGGATTCTCCAGGCAAGAGTACTGGAATGAGTTGCCATGTCCTCCTCCAGGGGATCTTCCCAACCCAGAGATTGAACCTGCATCTCTTATGTCTCCTGCATTGGGTTCTTTACCACTTCATGCCAAGTGGGAAGCCCCGTTTGTCTGACACATTATGCAGATATATTACTTCTTATATTGTCTCTCTCTACCAACAGAATATTACCTCGCTAAAAATCAAAAATTTTATCTGTTTTGTTTATTGTAGGATTTAGATCAATGTCCAGCTCATTATATAATGTCAATCAGTGTGTTTGTTTATAAAAAAGTAATTGAAATAGTATAAAAAGTACTGTTACTTAAAGATTTACCCTTGAATTAAAAGCAAAATACATCCATGTTTTATAAATGTGCAGCAACTTCTTTTTTAAAAAGAATATTTATTTAATTTCATTTATCCAGGTCTGACTTTTCATCATAAGAGCATAAACAGGCTAACAATCCATTTTTAAGGGGGTTAATCATTTCTAGTGCATATGCTATTCTAAATAGGTCAGTTTAATTTTCATCCAAGAACAGACTGAATCTTCACATCAAAGAGTAGTCTGAGTATACAGAGGGAGAGAAAAGATGAGAAGGCATTAACCTGCTCAATTTCATCCTCTCTTTAGGCAATCAGCAGGGTACAGGAAGTGGCACTGATGGTGTTCAAAACCTGAAATTGATTTGAATATCCAAGGATAAGTCCCACATGATGGTTCAATAATACACCATACAGAGGGTTTTAATTTAGAAAATAACAGTAAACCAGAAAGTAGTCAATACTCTTTGAAGAAAAAACGGAAAAAGAACCTTTCCTTATAGAGGGATAGATTAGAGAACATGAGGATGAAGATTAGAGAGACTGTGTTAGACACATCATTTGGAATCATTAAAATCAGGCCATGTTGAAAATAAGTGCTAAAATTGAAGGAGTATACTAAAAGTTTCCAAGAGTACTATAACAAAAGTAAAAACAAAAGAGTTGGTCATTGGCAATGTGCTGTTGCTTCCCATTTTGAAAATCATAAAGTATTCAAAAATCAGCCTTAGGTTTACCTGATAGCCTCAGAGCTCTCCGATTGGAAAATAAAAAAGGAGGAGAGGGAAGTGGAAGAAGTGAAGAAGGAAATTAAGAACTAAAAAATATCAAACATAAATGTTATAGTTTATGTGACATTCAAATGTTTCCAGATAGGACAGATTTGAAAGATTTCCTAGATTCCCTTCTAAAATCTAAGTATGTCAGAATTCAGCTTCTTCAGAATTCTTATTCAGAATTCAGCCACTCCTTTATTCTCACTCCATGTGCTGTGCTTAGTCGCTGAGTTGTGTCTGACTCTTTGGGACTTCATGGACTGTAGCCTTCCAGGCTCCTCTGTCCAAGGGGATTGTCCAGGCAAGAATACTAGAGTGGATTGTCATGCCCTCCTCCAGGGGATCTTCACAACCCAGGCATTGAACCCAGGTCTTCCACATTACAAAGAGATTCTTTACTGTCTGAGCCACCAGAAAAGCCCTCCACACTTGCAACACACATACACACATTCATGTCATTTGAAAAGATATATATTACTTACCTAATTTAGAATATAAAAATAAATGAGGCCTTATTTTATTCATAATGATAAGGCAGAGAGAGTACTCTCAGCACTTCTGTGAATGTGGACCCTGTAAATTGGTTGAGCTTTAAATTAGCTATGCCATAATTATAGACTTTGTGCTTTTTTGAACCCTAAGTTATCATATTAAAAAGTATGCTCCACTATTTCAAAACCAGGTAAGAATAAAGAAAACGTAACTTTGCCAGTTGCATTTCCAGAATGTGTATAGTTTTAAATTAGATTCATTTATATTGAGATTCTTGATATAAACTGATGCAGAGATAATTCAGAACTGATATTAGATTTAACCTTTAATTATTTTAGAAAGGTCGAAGCACATAGATTCTCAAGGCTCACTCTTTAAAACACACAGAGCTATCTGTCACTAGTATTTGCATTCACAGCGATAAGGCAGAGGGAGTACTCTCAGCACTTCTGGGCAACAGTTCTTTGTCACCAACATTTGTTGTCCACTCAGGTGGACTTTAATATTTACAGAATTCAGGATCTCAACCAGAAAGATCATCAATATAATTACTATGCTCTCTCTAAATGATGGCCTTGCAGGCATGAACAAGAAATATTAAGAGAGACAGGCCTTTTTGAACTAAAGGCAATGATGTTTTAAAGTCACTTAGGAAACTGCTGGAAATATTAGCAATATTTTGTGTTGCTGAACCAGTAGGGTTATCAAACCTGAAGGGTAGATCCAACCTCTGTGCTTCTGGATGAATAGAGGTTGGATCTATAGAGGCCAGACATGCAGAGATAGGATTAATTTCTTAATAGGATTCATTTCTTCTTTGGGGAAGAAGAAATGAAATTAAAATTTCTTATTTTAAGCTTGTAGGATCTGGAATAGTAGCCAGAACCCTGGAGCTATGTGAGTCTACATGAGACAGCAGCATCTAAGATCAGTTGAAACTACACAAATGGATATGATTAAAATTCACGCACTGCAAAGATTGACTTCCCAGGTGGCCCACTGGTAAAGAATCGGCTTGCCGATGCAGGAGACGCGGGTTTGATCTCTGGGTTGGGAAGATCCCCTGGAGTAGGAAATAGCAACTCAGTCCAGTATTCTCACCTGGAATATTCCATGGACAGAAGAGGCTGGTGGACTATAGCCCATGGGGTCACAAAGAGTTGGACACAACTGAGTACGTTCACACACGCTGCAGAGATTAATTACTGCAGTTTCCACGAGCATACTTCTTCTAAGTAACATTACAAATTAATATCATTTGTAAATTATATTAAATATAAATTTGTAATTGTAAATGCATATATTTAAAATTAAAGAAAAGAAATTAAAATTTCTTTTCAGCTTGTTGGATCTAGAATAGCACCCAGGACCTTGGAGCTATGTGAGCCACTCCTTTAAAAAGGACTGTCCTGATCAGGACAAATGTACCAAAAGTAGGCACTTGAATCTTGAAAAGACAATCTCCTTTCTTCTCAGATCTATGGTATCATCTTCTTTTGAGAGCTGGGTTAGGCCAATTGCCTTACTCTCCTTCTTTCTGTAATGTATATTAGAGAATGTGAAGCAAACATAGAAAATATAACTGTCAGTAAGAACTGAAGCCAACAGGAGAATTGAAGGAAATAAATGCGTAGTGTGTCTCAAGAATATGAAAACAACACAAAGACATAAATTCAGCAAGCACAGACTTGACTCTCACATGCACTGCACTGTATTGCCTAAGAGTCACCTAGGAAGTCCTAAACCTCAATATGACTATCTTTGGAAATAGGGCCTTTAAAGGGGCAATTAAAGTTAAATTAGATCATATGCATCAGAATCTAATTCAATAAATGTCCTTATAAGAGGAATCTTTGGAAATAGGGCCTTTAAAGCGGCAATCAAGTTAAATTAGATCATATGCATCAGAATCTAATTCAATAAATGTCCTTATAAGAGGAAGAGACCCTAAGGATGCCTAGACATGGAGAAAGAGACCATGTGACAATACAGCAAGAAGATGGCCACTCACAAGACAAAGAGGAGGGCTTCAGGAGGAACTGAACCAGGGACACATTGATCTTGGACTTACAGCCTCCAAAAAATAATAATAATAATGATACATCAATTTTTGTTGTTAAAGGCACCCAGTCTGTGCTGTTATGGCAGCACTAAACAGAATGCTAACTAATATATATCCTAAAATGCCCTCAATTAAGATTTGTACATGGATTACCTGATAAGTTTGTGTTTTCCTATAAACTAAGAGGATGATTTATGGGAAGGTTTTTAATCTCTATACATCATGGCTTCCTCACCCAGATGATGGGAGAGCACTAAGATATTGACAAATTTAAATTTAATGGGAATGATGAAATTCCTAACTATGCCAGTCCATCAAGAAACTGCACTACTGACTGTTGAACAAATTCCAGTTATCACTTGTTCTTGAATGATACAAGCATATTTTAGTCCACCAACTGAGCTGTAAGAACTTAGAGGAAAGATTCTACACCATGTATTTTCTTTTTTTTATGTTTTTTTTTAAATTAATTTCTTTTCTTAAACATATCCTACATGTGAAACACCATTAATGCTAAGAATAAAATTATAAAGCTGATGTATATGACACTTTCTTTTATGGAAGAGACTGACAAACAAAATTATGCAAGTAATTCAGAAATGTAACCACTAACAATATATAAAATAATCTGTTAATATTTCCTTAATGAATACTTGGAAAAAAGTATAACATTATTCTGGAATTCAAAGGAAGGTAACTCCTTCCTCTAAAAATCAAATTAATTTAGGAGATGGACTGATAATCCACACACCAAAAGCACAATTTGCTCATGCATTTTAGGGTCAGCCTGAGCCAGCACAATTTCATAACTGCCACAAAGCCATCTGCTCAAAAATCTGTAGGCTCTGCTTGCCATCAGTCATTCCTTTAAGATAAACTGCTTTGCTTACTGGAGTGAGAGGGATTTCAGGGTCAGGTAGAGCTGCTCTATTAGACTTCATAAAAACAATCTGAACTTGCTGCTTAAACATTCAGAACTTTAATTTCTTTTTTTTTTTAGAATTTTAATTTCTATAACTGAGTGATGGAAAATCATAATCCACCCTGTACAGTTGTGAGAATTAGAGATAATAAATACACAACTCCAGAGAGACTATTTAACATACATTAGAAACACAACATATTTATCATTATTTTGTTTCAAAACAAATATGGCAAGATGATTTTTAATGATTGATTGTGGCTACTTGATACACCATCATGAAAATAGTAAGACAGTGATTTTACTCAAGTTCCATGGCCCACAGTCAATGAAGAATTTCTGTCATAGGCTCAGTGAGAGAAGCTGCACATTTAAGTGTGATTCTCATATTAAAAACTCCTATTTGCTGGTGAAATGGTAATTGGAGACAGTAATGGATGGTTCCAATAATTTTCCTCAATCTGTGAATCAGTCACTAAAATAATTGACAGTTGTTCAGCTAAATCCTAATGGAGATGTGTGGAAGGAGGGGATAAAAGGGTATTTTTCAAAAACCTGGAACAGGGTTCACTACCCAGAAGCAGAGTCAGCAGGCAACTGCCTACCATGAAGAGATGAAAATCTTAAATAAGAAGCTATTGCAAAAAGAACCAGAGTGCCAAAGGACTAAACATGAATGCTTACTAGTGGTTTTGCAAGTACTGTGCATGTGCTATTTGGGACACGCACAAGGTAGAAAAGTAATTTCAGAAATATTACCTTCTAAGTCAACAGGGTAGCAAGCACCAAAATTGGCAGCCGACACCAGAAGTCTAATTACCATCCCTTTGGTTTTCCTTCAAAATAAATATGTTTATTGCAAGTGTTCTCTATTATTTTTCCATGGCACTCATAAGGAAGTAGCATAAACAGGAGTTCAACTAAGTCATTACAATTACATTATCAGTTATATTACAAAAGGCAGTTAAGTCACATTTCCATGTTAAATGCAATTATGTTTTATTACAAATATTACAATAAAGAATAGATCTCTTTAAAGTGCAGTTTCTTTTTGTTCCGCTGTGATGTAGAGCAAAGCCTCAAACAATAAAATGTCATTGGATATTTGAAATGAAAAATAAATCTAATATTCCCCAAACTGCTGCAAATATAAAACACTTATAAAAGCACCCAGGGGCCTTTTTCCCAAGACGATGGAACTCTTAACAAAATACTTGTAAGAATCTGGATACCTCTCATTTCGAACAACAGCTTTTCATTACCTAGGCCATAAGCACTGACCTCTGATAGGATTTAACAGCTCTTACATTATATTAAACTGGCCTATCCTGGCTTCTGGAAAACAAATATAAAAAGTAATCACATATTGTGTTTGAAGTTTAATAGGACAGTTTAATAGTTTAAAAGGGTCAAGTTGCATTTGCACACTTAAAGCAGAACTTTTTTTTTCTAAACTGAGGAGTAATTGACATATCAGTTTAGATGTGCAACGTAATGATTAAGTATTTGTGTGTACTGTTAAATGATCACAAACTAATACACATCTGTAACTAGACATAGCTACAAAATATTTCTTGTGATGAGAACTTTTAAGAAGCACTCTCTTAGCAACTTTCAAATATATAATACATTATTGTTAACTAGTTACTGTGTCATGCATTCCATCCTCACGGCTTATTTATTAAGGTAGGTAAGTAGTGGAAGTTTCTACCTCTTAACCCCCTTCACCCATTCTGCTCACCCTCCCCACCCCTCTGCCTCTGGCAACGACCCATCTGTTCTCTGCATCTATGAACTTGGGTCATTTTTTTTAAGATCCCACATGTAAGTGAGATCATTTGGTATTTGTCTTTCTTTGTCTGACATTTCAATTAGCATAGTGTCCCTGAGGGATATCCATGTTGTCACAAATAGCAAGATTTCTTTTTTTTTTTTTACAGCTGAATTATTTTCTGTCTATCCACTGATGGACATTCAACTTGTTTCTGTATCTTGGCTACTGTAAGTAACGTTCCAATGAACACGGGAGTGTATATATGTTTCCCATTTAGTATTTTTATTTTCTTCAGATAAATACCCAGAAGTGAAATGGCTGGATCATGTGATAGTTCTCTTTTTAATGTGCTGAGGATCCTCCGTAGTGTTTTCCACAGTGTCTGCACCAATCTACATTCCTCCAGCAGTGCACAGGGTCCTTTTTCTCCGTATCCTTGCAAACACTTGTTATTTCTTATATTTTCGATAGCCACTCTGACAAGTATGAGGTGATAAATAATTGTGGTTTTGATTAACAGTTCCCTGATAATTACTGATGTTGAATACCTATTAAGGATCTGTTAGCCATCTGTATTGCCTGGAAACTCCCATGGACGGAGGAGCCTGGTGGGCTGCAGTCCAGGGGGTCGCTAAGAGTCAGACACGACTGAGCGACTTCACTTTCACTTTTCACTTTCATGCATTGGAGAAGGAAATGGCAACCCACTCCTGTGTTCTTGCCTGGAGAATCCCAGGGACGGGGGAGGCTGGTGGGCTGCCGTCCGTGGGGTCGCACAGAGTTGGACACGACTGAAGTGACTTAGCAGCAGCAGCAGCAGTCATCTGTATGGTCTTCTTGGGAAAACGTCTGTTTAGATCTTCTGCTTATTTTTTGATTGGGTTTTTTTCCTGCTATTGAATTGTATGAGTTCTTTATGTACTTTGAATATTAACCCCTTATCAGATAAATGATTTGAAACATTTTCTTCCATGTGGTAGGTTCCCTTTTTATTTTGATGGTTTCCTTTGCTGAACAGAACTCTTTAGTTTCATTAGTTTATTTTCTTTTTTGTTGCCTTTGTTTTTGGTGTTATATCCAAAAAAAAAAAAAAAATCACCACCAAAACCAATGTCAATGCAGGACCTTCTCTAGATATGCAACTGGTTCCATTCCAAAGAATTCGAGTTTACAATAAGCAGTACTCATACGTTCCAGGGACAGTGCCTGTGCCCACGAGCTAGACTGTGTGCGCGCTAAGTTGCTTCAGTCATGTCTGACTCTTTCCATCCCATGGACTATAACCCACCAGGCTCCTCTGTCCATGGGATTCTCCAGGCAACAGGGCAGGTTGGGATCTTCCTGACCCAAGGATCAAACCCACATCTCTTGTCTCCTGCATTGGCAGGTGGGTTCATTACTGCTAGTGCCAACTACTAACTAGACCAGAAAATCTCAACATTCAAAAAGCCTTGCACTATAGTGAGAAATTCCTTGATTGAGCTCTGATCCCACTTCACAAAACTTAAAAGCAAGATATAAAAGAGTCAAAGTAGTTTCAAGTAACTTAACTGCCGTCTAGAAAAAAGCTCAATGATATTTATAGAAATATAAAAATGTCCAGCATTCAGCAAGGTAAAACTGACAATGTTTGGTTTCTAATTAAAAATATATATACTAGGCATTCAAAAAAAAGTTAAAATCGAAACACAGTAACAAGAAAATTTATCAAAATTAACCCAGAACTGACACACATAACAGAGTTAGTAAATAAAGACATTAAATGGTTATTATAATTTTATTGCACATGATCAGAGTAGAAGCATGAAATTGAAAAAAAAAAAAACTGAACTTCTAGAAATAAAACCAAAATTGTATAAAACAAAAAAATATGCATTGAATAAGATTAATAATAATTACTGAAGAAATAAAGCAGTGAATTTGAACATGGCATAATGGAAAAAATTTGAAGAAACAATTAAATGAAGAGAGCAGAACTGAGTTTTGGGACAACTTCATGTAACCTAATTTATGTGTAAATGGAGACTACAAAAGAGAATGGGGTAAAACTACTGGCCAATTTTTTTTTTCCTAAATTTGTAGAAACTAAATGTGTGTGTGTATATATATATAAAACAAACCCCAAAAACAATATTGAATAAAAAATATAAGATATACCGTCTTGTAAGTCAAAAGAATATTATGATGCCATTTCTCTGCCAATTGGCCTATAGATTTAATCAAGATCCCAACAGTCTTATAAAGTGTAAATGAATAAACTTACTCTAAGTTTCATATGAAAATGCAAGTAACAGAGTATAGATAAAAGAACATTAAAAAACAACAAATGAGTAATGTTAACTGAATTTCAACATTTATCATAAAGCTACAGTAATCAAGGCAGTGTGAAACTTGTGTAAAGGCTGACTAGCAGAACAATGGAATGAAAATAGCTCAGTAATAGATCCACACACATATATGAACAACTGATTTTTGACAAATTGCAAAAGCAATTCAGAGAAAAAAGGACACTATTTTCAACAAATGATGTTGGAACAATTGGATATGCATATGAAAAAGACACTTTTATCCATATAGAATATCATATAAAATATTTATGCAAAACAGATCATTGAAACAAACGTTATGACTACTTAAAACTGTAAAAACTTCTAAAAAGAAACATAAAAGGAAACATTTATGACACCCAGTTAGGCAAGCATATTTTAGATATGATACCTAAAGTGTGACCCATAAAAGAAAGAAACTGAAAAATTCTACTTCATAAAATTAAAAACATTTCCTCAACAAAAGATTCTATTAAGAGGATGAAAAGACAAGCCATAGTCTGGGAGTAAATTTTATATCTAATAAAGTGCTGTTGCTGCTGCTGCTGCTGCTAAGTCATGTCAGTCGTGTCCGACTCTGTGCGACCCCATAGACAGCAGCCTAACAGGCTCCTCTGTCCCTGGATTCTCCAGGCAAGAACACTGTAGTGGGTTGCCATTTCCTTCTCCAATCATGAAAGTGAAAAGTGAAAGTGAAGTCGCTCTGCTGCTGCTGTTAAGTCGCTTCAGTCATGTCCAACTCTGTGCGACCCCATAGACAGCAGCCTAACAGGCTCCTCTGTCCCTGGGATTCTCCAGGCAAGAATATTGGAGTGGGTTGCCATTTCCTCCTCTGATGCATGAAAGTGAAAAGTGAAAGTGAAGTCTCTCAGTCGTGTCCTACTCTTCACAACCCCATGGACTGCAGCCCACCAGGCTCCTCCGTCCATGGGATTTTCCAAGCGAGAGTACTGGAGTGGGGTGCCATTGACTTCTTCGAACAAAGTATTAGTATGTATGTAATACATAATGAATATCCCAAGTGAAAAAACCCAAATAATCAAATTTTTTAAATGGGGAAAAGATATGGAAAGATGCATTACTAAAGAAGATACGTGGAGAAAAAATAAGCACGTGAAAAAATGCTCAACATAATAAATTACTGCTCCTGTTCATGCTTGTGCTCAGTCGTATCCAAATCTTTGTGGCCCCATGGGATGGTAGCCTGCCAGGCTCATTTTATCCATGGGATTTTTTTCAGGCATGAATACTGAAGTGGGTTACCATTTCCTCCTGCAGGGGATCTTCCTGACCCAGGGACTGAATCTGTGTCTCCTACATTGGCAAGCAAACACTTTACCACTGTGTCACCTGGAAAGCCCCTATAATGAATCACTGTTGTTCTTCAGTCGCTAAGTCATGTCCTACTCTTTGTGACTCCATGGACTGCAGCATGTCAGTCTTCCCTTCCCTGTCCTTCACCATGTCCTGGAGTTTGCTCAAACTCATGTCCATTGTGTTGATGACGCCGTTCAACGATCTCATCCTCTTTCACTCCCTTCTCCTGCCCTCAATCTTTCCCAGCATCAAGGTCTTTTAAAAATGACCATGGCATACCGCTACTAAGCACCTGTTAGAATGGCTAAAATTAAGAAGTGCTGGGGAATTAATAAAGGAATTAGAACTCTTACATAGTGCTAAAGTAGAAATATAAAATGACAGAACCATGTTGAGAAACAGTCTGTTTCTTAAAAAGTTAAAACTATATCTACAGGACGATCTAGCCATTTGACTCCTGGATACTTGAGAGAAGTGAAAAAATGTATCTACACACAAAAACATTCACTCAATGTTCATAGTCCCTTTATTGTAATAACCATCAAATCGAACTGGAAACAACTCAAATGACCATCACCAGGTGAGTGGATAAATTACTTTCAGTATATCTATATGTGATTGAATAATCCAAGTCCTCTTCCCATTAACCTGTGAATGTGACCTTATAGGGCAGAAAGGACTCTGCAGTTGTGATAAAGTTAAAGATTTTCAGGTAAGGAAATTCTCCTGGATTACTTGCGTGAGTTGTAAATATAATCCCAAATATCCTTATAAACTGGGGGAGGACCAAAATTTGACTAAGAAGATAAGACCATGTGGTGACAGAAGCCAGGACTATAACTTCACACCTTGAAAATGGGGGAAGGGGCAACAGGGGGGAGAAACAGGCAGTCTCTAGAAGCTCAAAAGGCAAGGAAAGGCATTCTCCCCTTAGAGTCTCCAAAACAAACTAGTTCTGCCAACAATTTGACTTTATCTTGGTGAAATTCATTTTGGACTGTGACCTCCAAAAATGAAAGTTGTAAGTTTAAGTCAATCAATTTGCAGTAATTCATTATAGCAGCAATAGGAAATAACACATTATAATCAATATAATCAAATGCTAATCAGCAATAAAAGAAATGAGCTACGGATATACATAATACAAATGAATATAAAATAATTAAAAAGCAGAGACATTATTTTACCAACAAAGGTCCATCTAGTCAAAGCTATGGTTTTTCCAGTAGTCATGTATGGATGTGAGAGTTGGACTATAAAGAAAGCTGGGCGCTGAAGAAAATCGATGCTTTTGAACTGTGGTGTTGGAGAAGACTCTTGAGAGTCCTTTGGACTGCAACTAGTCCATCCTGAAGGAAATCAGTCCTAAATATTCATTGGAAGGACTGATGCTGAAGCTGAAACTCCAATACTTTGGCCACCTGATGCAAAGAATTGACTCATTGGAAAAGACCTTGATGCTAGGAAAGATTGAAGGCAAGAGGAGAAGGTGACAGCAGATGAGATGGTTGGATGGCATCACCGACTTGATGGACATGAATTTGAGCAACCTCTGGGAGCTGGTGATGGACAGGGAAGACTGCTGTGCTGCAATCCATGGGGTCGCAAAGAGTCGGACATGACCGAGCAACTGAACTGAACTGATAAAATAATTACATTGAGTAAACAAAAAGATAAAATATATACCATTTATATAAAATTATGGCACTTACATAAAATTCCAGAAAATGCAAAAGCAATCTACAGTGTCAGAGAGTATGCTGGTTATAGTCTGGGGGCAAGGGGGACAGGTAGGTGAGGAAAGGAGTGCTACGTGGAAAATTTCAGAAATAAACAATATTATATTGAATATAGTTTGGTTTCATTGGTGTGTACATAGTCAAAAACTATAAAACTGTATACTTAATTACATGCAGTTTATAATATGCCAAATATACTTCAAGGCTTTTAAAATAAAAAAATAAATGCATGTAGCAGGTACTGCACTGTGCTCCTCACTTAGTCATGTCCAACACTTTGCGACTCCATGGACTGTAGCCCACCAGGCTCCTCCTCCACGGAATTTGCCAGGCAAGAATACTGGAGTGAGTTGCCATTTCCTACTTCATAGGCTCTTCCTGACCCAGGGATCAAACCTGTGCCTCCTGCATTGGCAGGCAGATTCTTTACCACTAAGCCACCTAGGAAGCTGTAGCTGTAGCATACATATATAAATGTACACACACACACACACACACACACACACACACATATATATATATATATACACACACACATAATGTATTAATATAGACATGTGCATATGTGTGTATAAACATATAGAGTATATATAGAAGAATGGAACAAAAATAAAAAATACAAATAGATGAAAATAGGAGAAAATAAAAGATAATTTGAGAAGTCACAATTTTCAAAATCTATCTTATAGTAGCTTAAGAAAAAAATGGATAAAATTTAGAGAAGTGTTATAGAGATAATATAGGAAAGCCTCCCAGAATTAACAGGCATCAGTTTTATATATTAAAATAAGGACTTATAAGTACCAGCATAAAGAATAATTAGAACCAATGCTTGCCATTATGAGATTTCAGAATACCAAGTTAAAGAGAAGATCCTAACCCTTTAGAAGAGTTGGTATTGTGAGGAACAAGAGACTGGGAGAGAAAAAAGTAAACAAGTAAATTTAAAAGTTGTAAAACATATTTGGATCCAGAATGATGTGAGGCTATTGGAAAGCAAATGTCTGTTAAAATGAGCAGCAATATAATTCTGTAAAAGTTTTGTGAGGAAGTAATTTCTATCTTAGAATTCATTATCTAGCTAAACAGTTCATCAACTTTGTAGGCAGGGGGATAAAAAGACATTTTATGACATGCAAAGGCTCAAACAATTAACTCCTCAAACATCCTTTCTTAGGAAGTTACTAGAGAATATCTTAGTAAAATAAGACAGCAAATCAAAAAAGTGAAAGACATGGAATCAAAAAGAGATATAAAAACAAGAACACTGAAAAGAGAAGTTCCAGGACAACAGCTCTGCAACAATCTTGAAGTCTGGAGTAGAAGGAGACAGGTAAGATGGAGTAGCATCTTCAAGAGGGAAGAAAAAAAAAATTACAATCATCTATGTTTGAGTACAAGGAAAAATAATTGCTAAGCCTTTAATAAATTATTTTTGAACACTTAAGAAATTATGGAAGAGTTAATAAAAATAAAGCAAATGAAAAATGAGT
Organism: Bison bison bison; assembly: GCF_000754665.1. NCBI lineage: Eukaryota > Metazoa > Chordata > Mammalia > Artiodactyla > Bovidae > Bison > Bison bison. The sequence goes on along the minus strand of NW_011495081.1, from coordinate 724,023 downwards.
TATTCAAGAAAAAAAGAACTCATAAAAAGGGAATTAATCAGTATACTATTTGACTATCACTTGACAAAGCACTAAAATATTATAATATGATAATAATATATTTATTAACTAGTGATTTAATCAAAATTGATAAACTTTACTGGGAAAGTAAAGGAAGAGGGATTGTGGTGGTGATGCAGTGGTAGTATGAAAAGTTAAATTACAAGCAATTTGAGAGGAAATCAATAGACTGTATCTAAATTTAACAAATAATAAAGTGCATCATAAGTATATAATTTAGAAATACAGAGGAAAATGCCAGAATAAAGAATATTAAGAACTAAAAGAAAGGTTGTTCCTGGGAAAGGTCCTGGGGAGTACAACGGGGTAAAATAAGCCATTGCTCTCTTTTTAAGTCTTTTTTCACTATCCCTTCATTTTCACATTGTCCTTTTCATTTTACTTTAATCTAAAAACGTTTAACAAGGAATCAGCAACTGTTGTCTTAGCAATACCTCCCAATTAGTGCAGCTTTGAATAAATCTCTATTTGCATTCTGAATCATTTTTTTCAGCAAAATATGTTTTACAGTTAAAAGGAAAAATAAATAAAATATTTTAAATGAGGTTTACATTTCCTCATTTTTGCATGCCAATTTTTCAAAAACAAAATAAAAATGAATATCTACTGTTGTTAGGTGAGGATTTCAACTTTGGTGATAAAAATTAGTAAGAACATGTTCTTAACAGATTACAGTTTATTAGTGGGTGCTAGTGGCAGCAAATAAACAGAAAATTAGAATTCATTGTGATTATGCTCAAAACAGTGAGGAGGGTGGCTGTGTTTAATTATGAAGAAATTTCAACACTGGGATAGTTTCCAAATTTATAGAAAAACTTCTTGGATGGGCAAGTGTAACCAAGACAATGAAGGGGGGAAGGGTGTAAATGATGTAATACTTATTATATAGCAGGCAGAGGCCACCAGACAATCAGAATTTAAAACAGAGTATGTGCTTTCTAAATCACTGAGAAAGTTGAAAACCAACAAATTAAGTTTAATATAACAAAGACAGAAAGCAAAAAATAAATAAATAAAGGTAAATAAACACAATATCCAGGGAACACTAAGATAAAATGAAAAAAGGCCAAGGCACATCCATTTTAATAATTATAATTCCTATTTTTGCAACGTTCTTCAATTATATTTCTAAGAGAATTCTGGGGAGGGTGCTTCTTAAAATCACTCATATAACTCGCTCTGTCTGAAATTCCAAATTAAATGACCTAGGAGGAAAAAGGAAGAGGATAAGGGGAGGAGAGGGGCGGGAGAGGGAGAAATAATATAAATGAATGAATCTTCATTA
>NW_011495081.1:717800-722578 GCF_000754665.1 Bison bison bison | reverse complement strand
TTACCACAATGCTGCTGCTGCTGCTAAGTCACTTCAGTCGTATCCGACTCTGTGCGACCCCATAGACGGCAGCCCACCAGGCTTCCCGTCCCTGGGATTCTCCAGGCAAGAACACACACACACAAAAAAGTAATGGGATAGACAAAGCCAGATTAAGTCAAGATGTCTAGTCAGATTTGGTGCTAAATTATTGGAAGAAAGTTTATGGAATTCTGATATGAGTTCATTAATATCTGTTGATTGTAAAAGCAAGGATAAGTGGACAGGGCAGAAAAATAGACGGGTCAGCATCCCTTTATCTTTATGTAATAACAGGGGAGAAGCAATAGCATAGGGCAAGTTGGTCCACATCAAACAGAAAAACACTTCAAAGTGGAGTTTTTCATTGATCCTACCGGGTTTACTTTGATACAGAAGGAAATAGAAACAAGAAAGAATTACACAAAAACACGCAATTTGCCTAATGTAGAAACCAGGCCAAAAATAAAATTTCATTAGTAAATGTAGCAAGAGGCACAGCTGATTAAATAAACACTTTAAAAAATGGGACAAAGGAAACTGCCCAATGATCTTCTTACCCAAATCACGTCAAGATTCTAGGTCACTAAGCGGGCAAATGAACTGAGAGCAAACAGCCATCCCCTTTAAGATATGACTGGAGGATGGTAACAAGAGCAATGACTAGGAGAATCCTCTCTATTGCTTTGGGTCAAATCCCTGGCTTTTATAGCCCTTTATTTCATTGAAGATGAAAATTAGAAATTAATGTATAGAACTAATGAAAATGCTTATTCTTTTTTTCAGTATAAGAGGGAATAACATGTCTCAAAGTTTGCAAAATAGTAAAACTGAACAAGACAAGCTACAATAAACAAATATAGATAGCATCTGTGATTTCCCCTAAATTTAAAAAAAAAGAATTCTTAAAAATTGTTATACCACATTAAAATGAAAACAGAGCTGGATAAATTGAAGAAATAATTTATAGAGTTGTTAATAATTTGTTGCTAGACACTTAAAATATGTTTTGAAAAATAAAGAACAAAATCTACCCATGAGAAAACTGAATCATTGATACAGAAGACAATCTTAAGCAGTACTATCAGAATAAAGGGGGGAAAAAGTGGAAAACTTATGACAAAACAACAGAGAAGATAAAATTAATTTGAAAGCTGTATATCCCAGAGTTATGGTTGAACAATGAAGCAAGAATGAAAGAATGAGAAATAATAAAGTGAGTTTTAGATAATTATTGAAGTTATTAGGAGAAGGCAATGGCACCCTACTCCAGTACTCCTGCCTGGAAAATCCCATGGACGGAGGAGCCTGGTAGGCTGCAGTCCATGACGTTGCTGAGGGTTGGACACGACTGAGCAACTTCACTTTCACTTTTCACTTTCATGCATTGGAGAAGGAAATGGCAACCCACTCCAGTGTTCTTGCCTGGAGAATCCCAGGGACGGGGGAGCCTAGTGGGCTGCCATCTATGGGGTCACACAGAGTTGGAGATGACTGAAGTGACTTAGCAGCAGGATGACATAGCCAGTAAGTGATAAAACAAGAATTTGAAGTTTTATATACAACTCTCATCTTATACTACTTCCTCATAAGAATTAGATACTATAATATTTTATTAAAAATACTTCCAAATATTAATATGGGCAGCACATTTTGAATTGCAATGCTGGATCAGCTCCCAGGAGTTTATTCCAATGACAAGGCTGACTATAGCTGTTCTTAAAGAAATTTTGCTTGCTTTCAAATTTTTAAGTGATACCATGACCACAAAGCACTTTTATGACTGATGCTGGTGTCCAAATTGATGACAGCCAGTTATTTCTTCAAGAAAAATGATTGGTTAAGAGACAGCTCTATGTTGAAAACCATGAGTATCGATGGAAAGGAACATAAATTTTGAAGAGCTTCTTCAGCAGATGTCAAATTTAATTAACTGTTGTGTTTCCAATATTTATCACAGTGCCTGGAACATAGCAGATATTCAATACATATTTGAAGAAACACATAATTATGGAGTTAGGGTAAGCCACATTATGATTCCTGTCCCCTTGTTATTTTCCATCCCAGTAAACAAAAGCTTAACATTCATTATTCAAATTTAGGGGAAATAAAGTAACAAACAGCAAGTCCAGATTTAAAATGGCAGCATGAAGGATATGTGACTAAAGGGAATTGGGTGTTTGGGGAGAGGGTGGTTTAGAATAGCATGAGATTGGAACAGAGTCATTCTGAGATGGTAAAACAGTCTTCATAGATATTGACTATACTATAAAAAGAGATACACCCTGTAACAGAAATTTTCAAATATTCTTTGTTGTTATCCCTCTTGTACCTTCTAACTGGCTGAATAACACAAGCACCCAATAATCCTTCCACTTTGCATGACATACAAAGTTCATATCTTGGAGTATTCATCGTAATTATTGATTAATAAACTATTTTTTTCTAATCCAGGTTTTTCAGGATGACATAGTAGAAACAACTCTTCTTAAATATAATGCATTTCATGATAGTAGAAAGTGAGATTTTACTCCAGGCCTGCCACATATTGGGCTTCCCTGGTGGCTCAGAGGTTACATATTAGCTATGTGAAGTGAAGAAGTGAAAGTGTTACTTGCTCAGTCATGTCCGACTCTTTGTGACCCCATGGCCTACAGCCCACCAGGCTCCTCTGTCCATGGAGTTCTCCAGGCAAGAATACTGGAGTGGGTTGCCATTCCCTTCTCCAAAGGATCTTCTCCACCCAGGGATCGAACCCATGTCTCCTGCATTGCATTGCAGGGAGATTCTTCAACATCTGACAACAAGGAAAGTCTGTTAGGCTATGTGGCCACTTGCAACTTTAAATTCATCTGTTTCCCTATCTGTAAAATATATTTGTGCCTGAAATATACAAATTGTGTGATACTGCATGTATACAATGACCAGCACACTGACAAAAGTAGGCCCTGAATATTATCAGCTCCTCTTACCCACCTTACTAAAATGCAAATACTATTTTAGGGAACAAGTTATACAGCCAAATTGCTGGTTTAAAGTTCATATCCTAAATACTCACCTTATGTTACTGGGTAAGCTATTTCTCACACTGTGCCTCAATTTTCTAATCTATGAAATGAAGCTGAAGGTGCCTTTTGTGATGGGTGTTCAAGAGAATTATTTGAATTCAATGCACATCAAGCACAGCAAGTTCAATTACAATCCCCCACATCTTTAAAACAGGAATTTTAAAAAAATGTTCAGTGAACACTTGATAACATCTCTTCATCTGCTGAATAGCTGAAGAAGACATTTATATCTGGCCCAAAATTATCTTGGCAGAAATAAATTCAAATACATTAAGTTTTATATCTGCTGGGTACTATACACATCAAGGGTTATTATCTTGGTTAAATGAAGAATTATCAGATAATTTCAAAGAAAGTCTTGCTTGTGACATTTCCAATTGGCTATGGGAGGTTTTTTTCAAGACTGGGTCTGAAGCAGGGAAAAGTTCAGAATTTCCCCATCCCTTTTTTACTTCTTACTCTCAAAACAAGCCATTCTTTAAAAAAAAAAAATAATAATAATAATGTATTTTTAATTGGAAGATAATTGCTTTACAATATTGTGTTGGTTAGCGACATACATCAAAGTGAATTAGCCATAGGTATACACATGTCCCCTCTCTCCTAACCTCCCTCCCACCTCCCACCCTATCCCACCCCTCTAGGTTATCACAGAGCCTGGGTTTGAGGTCCCTGTATCATACAGCAAATTCCCACTGGCTATCTAGTTTACAAAGCATGCCATTCTTAAAGACAATGTGGTACTCAAGCATTGTGCAGGTCTCAGATTATATAGGCAAATTACATTATGTCTTAAACATTATATTTAGACAGAATATCCTTATGTACACATTCATTGTTCAGTTATATCATTACATGGTGTTTTAAAATATATAAAATAAGTTTTGCAAAACGTGAATTTATGTGAATTATATACTAGAGTGACTGTTATCCATGATTTATTTTTTCTTTTTTAAAAAATTTATTTATTTTAATTGGAGGCTATTACTTTACAATATTGTGATGGTTTTTGCCTTACATTCATGTGAATCAGCCATGGGTATACATGTGTTCCCCATCCTGAACCTCCCTCCCACCTCCCTCCATATCCCATCCCTCAGGGTCATCCCAGTGTACCAGCCCTGAGCATCCTGTCTCATGCATCGAACCTGGACTGGCAATTTATTCCACATATGATAATACACATGTTTCAATACTATTCTCTCAAATCACCCCACCCTTGCCTTCTCCCACAGAGTCCAAAAGTCTGTTCTTTACATCTGTGTCTCTTTCGCTGTCTCTCATATAGAGTCATCATTACCATCTTTCTAAATTCCATGTATATCCATTAATATACTATATTGGTGTTTTTCTTTCTGACTTACTTCACACTGTATAATAAGCTCCAGTTTCATCCACCTCATTAGAACTGATTCAAATGCGTTCCTTTTAATAGTTGAGTAATATTCCATTGTGTATATGTACCACAGCTTTTTATCCATTCATCTGCCGATGGGACATCTAGGTTGCCTCCATGTCCTGGCTACTGTAAACAGTGCTGTGATGAACATTGGGGTACATGTGTCTCTTTAAATTCTGGTTTCCACACATACACACTGTGTGTATGCCCAGCAGTGGGATTGCTGGGTCGTATGGCAGTTCTATTTCCAGTTTTTTAAGGCATCTCCACACTGTTCTCCATAGTGGCTGGTC
>NW_011495081.1:713330-717700 GCF_000754665.1 Bison bison bison | reverse complement strand
GTGGCTGTCCTAGTTTGCATTCCTACCAACAGTGTAAGAGGGTTCCTTTTTCTCCGCACCCTCTCCAGCATTTACTGTTTGTAGACTTTTGGATCACACCATTCTGACTGGCGTGAGATGGTACCTCATTGTGGTTTTGATTTGCATTTCTCTGATAATGAGTGATCTTAAGCATCTTTTCATGTGTTTGTTATTTAGTTCTCTGGCCCATTATTTGATTGTGTCACTTATTTTTCTGGAATTGAGAAATATCAAATTGCTTGTATATTTTTGAGATTAATTCTTTGTCAGTTGCTTCATTTGCTATTATTTTCTCCTATTCTGAAGTCTGTCTTTTCACCTTGCTTATAGTTTTCTTCACTGTGCAAAAGCTTTTAAGTTTAATTAGGTCCCATTTGTTTATTTTTGCTTTTATTTCCATTACTCTGGGAGGTGGGTCATAGAGCATCCTGCTATGCTTTACGTCAGAGAGTGTTTTGCCTATGTTTTCCTCTAGCAGTTTTATAGTTTCTGGTCTTACATTTAGATCTTTAATCCATTTTGAGTTTATTTTTGTGTATGGTGTTAGAACGTGTTCTAGTTTCATTCTTTTACCAGTTGACCAGTTTTCCCAGCACCACTTGTTAAAGAGATTGTCTTTTCTCCATTGTATATACTTGCCTCCTTTGTCAAAGATAAGGTGTCCATAGGTGCGTGGATTTATCTCTGAGTTTTCTTATTTTGTTCCATTGATCTATGTTTCTGTCTTTGTGCCAGTACCATACTGTCTTGATGACGGTAGCTTTGTAGTATAGTCTGAAGTCAGGCAGGTTGATTCCTCCAGTTCCATTCTTCTTTCTCAAGATTGCTTTGGCTATTCGAGGTTTTTTGTATTTCCATACAAATTGTGAAATTATTTGTTCTAGTTCTCTGAAAAATACTGTTGGTAGTTTGATAGGGATTGCATTGAATCCATACATTTCTTTGGGTAGTATACTCATTTTCACTATACTGATTCTTCAGATCCATGAACATGGTATATTTCTCCATCTATTTGTGTCCTCTTTGATTTCTTTCATCAGTGTTTTATAGTTTTCTATATATAGGTCTTTTTTTTTTCTTTAGGTAGATTTATTCCTAAGTATTTTATCCTTTTCGTTGCAATGGTGAATGGAATTTTTTCCTTAATTTCTCTTTCTGTTTTCTCATTGTTAGTGTATAGAAATGCACAGGATTTCTGTGTGCTAATTCTATATTCTGCAACTTTACTATATTCTTTGACTAGCTCTAGTAATTTTCTGGTGGAGTCTTTAGGGTTTTCTATGTAGAGGATCATGTCATCTGCAAACAGTGAGAGTTTTACGTCTTATTTTTCAATCTGGACTCCTTTTATTTCTTTTTCTTCTCTGATTGCTGTGGCTACAACTTCCAAAACTATATTGAATAGTAGTGGTGAGAGTCGACACCCTTGTCTTGCTCCTGACTTTAGGGGAAATGCTTTCAGTTTTTCACCATTGAGGAAAAAGTTTGCTGTGGATTTATCATATATGGCTTTTATTACATTGAGGTATGCAAATGGTGATTGCAGCCATGAAATTAAAAGACGCTTGCTTACTCCTTGGAAGGAAAGTTATGACCAACCTAGATAGCATATTCAAAAGCAGAGACATTATTTTGCCAACAATGGTCCATCTAGTCAAGGTTATGATTTTTCCAGTAGCCATGTATGGATGTGAGAGTTAGACTGTGAAGAAAGCTGAGAGCCGAAGAATTGATGCTTTGAACTGTGGTGTTGGAGAAGACTCTTGAGAGTCCCTTGGACTGCATGGAGATCCAACCAGTCCATTCTAAAGGAGATCAGTCCTGGGTGTTCTTTGGAAGGAACAATGCTAAAGCTGAAACTCCAGTATTTTGGCCACCTCATGCGAAGAGTTGACTCATTGGGAAAGACTCTGATGCTGGGAGGGATTGGGGGCAGGAGGAGAAGGGGACGACAGAGGATGAGATGGCTGGATGGCATCACTGACTAGATGGACGTGAGTCTCAGTGAACTCCAGGAGTTGGTGGTGGACAGGGAGGCCTGGCATGCTGCAATTCATGGGGTTGCAAAGAGTCGGACACGACTGAGTGACTGAACTGAACTGAAGTGAATGTTCCTTCTATGCTTGCTTCCTGGAGGGTTTTTATCATAAATGGATGTTGAATTTTGTCAAAGGCTTTCTCTTCATCTATTGAGATAATCATATGGTTTTTATCTTTTAATTTGTTAATGTGGTGTATCACATTGATTGATTTGTGAATATTGAAGAATTCTTGAATCCCTGGGATAAAGCCCACTTGGTCATGATGTATGATCTTTTTAATATGTTGCTGGATTCTGTTTGATAGAATTTTGCCAAGGATTTTTGCATCTATGTTCATCAGTGATATTGGCCCATAGTTTTCTTTTTTTGTGGCATCTTTGTCTAGTTTTGGTATTAGGGTGATGGTGGCCTCATAGAATGAGTTTGGAAGTATCCACAATTTAAACTCTAGAGTAATGTTGTCTAAATTGGCATAAGTGCCTCTGAGTAGGTGGTTTGCTCACATCTGGTAAGAGTTATGACTAATTACAAGCTGTGCAAACACCAATTCATTCATCTGGGAGCAACATGTGAGAACTAGAGAAACATCATTCAAAATATTAGTGCCCCAAAGTAGGCATTATACCAAAGACTATTTTCCTTAGTAAGAAACTTAGAATTTACTGTATACCCCCAATTTTTTTGGCTACTCTCAATGATGGACATTTAAATATTATCATTGAGTATGATAACAGACACAAAATATGAAAATGAGAAACGTAATTTGAACTCTAACTGAATAAAATTTGTTTCAGTTTCCATTTTCTATACACTCATCCCATGAATAATATTGCTTTATAATTCTTATAAGCATAAAACATATCATAAATAATTGTAAATTAATAATGTTATATCAGAAATAAATGAAAATTCAGAGATGAACAATATATGGATTGTTTTTAGATAATTTTATTTCTAAACTGAAACCCTGGTATGTTGACATTCATATATAGGCTCTTTTCTTTTGAATCATGGCATAAGTGTTGAGCTGTAAGGAAAGTGCATTAAATTTGATTTTTTCTGATCTATGTTATAGGGACATCTATAGTACAAGCTTCCCTGGTGACTCAGATGGTAAAGAATCCACCTGCATTGCAGGAGACCAAAGTTCGATCCCTGGAACAGGAATATCTTCTGGAAAGGGGAACAGCTACCCACTCGAGTATTCTTGCCTGGAAAATTCTATGGCCAGAGGAGCCTGGCAGGCTACAGTCCATGGGGTCACAAAGAGGCAGACATGACTGGCTAACACTATCTTGTACACACACTGTACTACAAGTGTAACTTGTACTGGGATATCTTAGAACTTTTTAAGATTAGGAAAAGTTAAAACAATAGCAAAAACAGGGAGAGCCAAATTGGTAAATGTATTAATTTTTAGAATCCACTTCAAAAAGCTACCCTCAAAACAATCCTATCAGTCCCAATTTATAAGAGAAATTTCTCTTATAATTTATAAGATAAAGTGGGAAATTTAGAGAAGTAAAATTATGGCTAAGATCATGCAATCGCACATATCAAATTATACAGAAGTATCATTTGACCCAAGCTGCTTGACTCTTGCACTCAAGTTCTTGACCATTCACCTCTCTCTTATTGTAGTCTGAGACTACGTTGTGTTGATATGTTCAATCTGTATTCAAAGTAACTTTAGACAAATAGACTATAAGTGTACCACTAACTGCAAATATATAACACTGTGCCTGTGAGACTCACCAGTTCACAGATAAAAACAATTTTATGTCTTTTGAATATGTCTAAATTGAGCTGATGTTGGTAAATTAAGCTCACTTACAAGAAAAAAAGAAGCTGAGTATTTTCAATCAGCTCAACTTTGGGAGAATCATTTGAAAAAAAGAATTAGGAAATGCTGGTGAAATCAAGTGGGTAGAGGAAATAGCTAGGTAAAGAAGGAAATCCCTGTACTCAGTTATGAACAATTTTTAATCTTACTGATTTGGACTCAGAGTAGAGAGTTAATGATGCTTTATGTAAACATTATTTACAAAGTACTGAGCCTACTATAGAGCGATTTCTGTAGAAGTAACTAATGGTACACTAATGCTAATCTTTGTAACATTTCTACCTGCCAGGTAGGTAGCTTAGCTCCACTTCTGCTAGTTTTGTGACCTTGAACACTTGCTTACCTTCTCTGCCCTTGTTTCCTCACTTATGAAATTCAGTTCAGTTCAGTTCAGTCACTCAGTGGTGTCCAACTCTTTGAGACCCCATGAACCGCAGCACGCCAGGCCTCCCTGTCCATCACCA
>NW_011495081.1:700799-713230 GCF_000754665.1 Bison bison bison | reverse complement strand
TCAGTTCAGTCACTCAGTGGTGTCCAACTCTTTGAGACCCCATGAACCGCAGCACGCCAGGCCTCCCTGTCCATCACCAACTCCCAGAGTTCACTCAGACTTATGTCCATCGAGTCGGTGGTGCCATCCAACCGTCTCATCCTCTGTCGTCCCCTTCTCCTCCTCCCCCCAATACCTCCCCATCAGGGTCTTTTCTAATGAGTCAACTCTTCACATGAGGTGGCCAAAGTACTGGAGTTTCAGCTTCAGCATCATTCCTTCCAAGGAAATCCCAAGGCTGATCTCCTTCAGAATGGACTGGTTGGATCTCCTTGCAGTCCAAGAGACTCTCAAGAGTCTTCTCCAACACCACAGTTCAAAAGCATCAATTCTTTTGGGCTCAGCCTTCTTCACAGTCCAACTCTCACATCCATACATGACCACTGGAAAAACAATAGCCTTGACTAGATGAACCTTTGTTGGCAAAGTAATGTCTCTGCTTTTGAATATGTTATCTAGGTTGGTCATAACTTTCCTTCAAAGGAGTAAGCGTCTTTTAATTTCATGGCTGCAGTCACCATCTGTAGTGATTTTGGAGCCATAAAATAAAGTCTGACACTGTTTCCATTGTTTTCCCATCTATTTCCCATGAAGTGATGGGACCAGATGCCATGATCTTCGTTTTCTGAATGTTGAGCTTTAAGCCAACTTTTTCACTCTCCTCTTTCACTTTCATCAAGAGGCCTTTTAGGTCCTCTTCACTTTCTGCCATAAGGATGGTGTCATCTGCATATCTGAGGTTATTGATATTTCTCCCGGCAATCTTGATCCCAGCTTGTGCTTCTTCCAGCCCAGTGTTTCTCATGATGTACTCTGCATAGAAGTTAAATAAGCAGGGTGACAATATACAGCCTTGACGTACTCCTTTCCCTATTTGGAACCTGTCTGTTGTTCCATGTCCAGTTCTAACTGTTGCTTCCTGATCTGCATACAGATTTCTCAAGAGGCAGGTCAGGTGGTCTGGTATTCCCATCTCTTTCAGAATTTTCCACAGTTTATTGTATCCACACAGTCAAAGGCTTTGGCATAGTCAATAAAGCAGAAATAGATGTTTTTCTGAAACTCTTGCTTTTGCCATGATCCAGTGGATGTTGGCAATTTGATCTCTGGTTCTTCTGCCTTTTCTAAAACCAGCTTAAACATCTGGAAGTTCACGGTTCACGAATTGCTGAAGCCTGGCTTGGAGAATTTTGAGCATTACTTTACTAGCGTGTGAGATGAGTGCAATTGTGTGGTAGTTTGAGCATTCTTTGGCATTGCCTTTCTTTGGGACTGGAATGAAAACTGACCTTTTCCTGTCCTGTGGCCACTGCTGAGTTTTCCAAATTTGCTGGCATATTGAGTGCAGCACTTTCACAGCACCACCTTTCAGGACTTGAAATAGCTCAACTGGAATTCCATCACCTCCACTAGCTTTGTTCGTAGTGATGCTTTCTAAGGCCCACTTGACTTCACATTCCAGGATGTCTGGCTCTAGGTCAGTGATCACACCATCGTGATTTTCTGAGTCATGAAGATCTTTTTTGTACAGTTCTTCTGTGTATTCTTGCCACCTCCTCTTAATATCTTCTGCTTTTGTTAGGTCCATACCATTTAATAGAAATGTCTGCTTAGGAATATTAAGTGGCAATTACAAGCAAAATGCTTTAAACAGTGTCTGGCAAAGAATAAACATTTAATAATAGCACTTATTATTATTCTGATTTTAGAAATGAGGAAACTAAAACTGACTGAAAGCAGTTTGCCCAATATTCCCCACTATGTAACAGCCTTTAAAATTCAAACACAGTCTGTAGGTTTCCATACCCCCATTTTTGATTGCACACATTGCCTTTCTCACAGTGACTTTAAATTATGACAGTAAATTATTTATAAAACTCAAACCTAACACATATCTTTCATATACATTAATCAAGGAGAACCTTAAACTTTTAGTGTGCATTTTATTTTTTAAAAAGCCATGTTGAGACATGTCATAATAGCAGAATACTCATGACAGTGTTTTCTTTTGCAAAAACTTGTACAGTAAAAAATAGGAATTAAAATACCTGGGGCATAAATGAATTGACAGCATTTGCAAAGGTCACGACAGGACAACTGGAGACAAAGTCTGAGAGCTCTTCCTTACAAGTATAAAAACTCCTTTACTGAAGTGTCCAGTAAAGGATACCAGACAGTAACTCTCATTTAGGAACTTCATCAAACCTTACAGAGGAGGAATTGAGGAATTATAATTATATTAGAAACACACTAAGTTACATTTTCATAGTACTAAATGCATGTATGAAGCTTAAGTGCTAGAATCTATAGTTTTGCCTCTATTAATAAGAAAGATCATCTATTTCCAATTTAATTTAGCCCACTCTCTTAAATCCATTATCTCTCTCAGTGCTTACACAGTTACTATTTTTTTTTACAAAATTGTTTCTCAAATGCACCTTGTAAGAATTCCATAGTGCATAATTGTGCATAATTGTAAAGAACACAAATTCCCAGTGTCCTCGGAGATGAGATCCTCTAAGTCTGGAGGCACTAAGAACTTTAATTTTAACAAGAACTCCAGGTGATTTGTTAAATCTTGCAAATGTGGGAAATGAGCTATGGCAGATAAAATGAATTGCTCGGTGTATCAGTGAGTGATGGAAACTGTTTAAGACAGAACTTGTGCATGTATTTGCAATGTAGCCACAACTCCACCTCCAAATTGCTTCTAAAAGAGCTCCAAAGCCAAACATAAAACATGTACAATTTAAGAGTTATTTTGGGGAGATGCCTTTTGGTCAACCTGTTAGGTTCTTAGAAACATAGTGATGAGAGGTGTTCCATGACTAATACAGTGCAATTGAAAAATACTTTAAGCGATGTACTTTCACATCCACCCAATTTACCCACAAGAAAGTCCTCTCCTCTGTGGCCAACTATTTCTCATCTTTCTTTAGTGAGGATGTGAGTCTGGGCCTGATGTTTTGATAAACCTGAGTCCTGCAGCTAGTACAGGCTTCCTACATGCCTGCTGAGTTGCCAGGTAGGAAGTAACTGCTGCTTTCCTGTGCAATTTAGGAGGAAAGGCAATAAATGAAGGGAAGGTTGGGTTGGTTGTACTAATGATCTGTCACGTTTAGAATATGATTTTATACTTCTGTAACTTCTGATGAAGTCAGAAGGTGTAATGAACATTATTCTGTTTAAAGTTTTCACTTCACTAAGGCCGCAGAAGGGAGTGAGCTGACCACGATCAAGCTCAGAGATCTTAGAACTCTGCCTTGAACTCATTAAGAGTTAACTTGGCAATGCATATAACATCTAAACCTTAATTCCCTCACCTTGAAAATAGAAAAAAAATATATATATATATGTATCTATCTGCTAAAGTTTTAGTCATTATAAAATAATGCAGTGTACTTTTGAGTTTTGGGGACACTGGATAGTGATAGTATTCACACAACGTTAGCAGCTTTTTTTGGTTTTGTTTTTTTGCTATCCTTCACCACATTCCTGAGAGATGAAGATTATTATCCCAAAATTTTGGATAAGGAACCTAACAACTCAGTATTTGTTAGGTAAATACCCAGAGTTACAGAGGAAAAGAGGATTCAATCACAGAAAAAACTGAGTCAACACTTTTCATCAAGGTATGATTACTTTACATTAATCTGTAAATACTGATATTTTCTAAACATCTGAGCAATGGTAAAATGCCAAAGTAGTAAATAGAAGAAATTCAAGCTTTGCTATGCTTATAGATTTGGGTTTCCTTTAATAGGTTGATTTATATCCAGTTGACCCTTGAACAATGTGAGGGTTAGGGGTGCTGACTCCCCATGCAGTCAAAAACCCACATAAAATTTACAGTTCGCCACTAAATATCTGGTTCCTCTTTATCTGTGGCTCTGTATCTGTGAATTCAACCAACTATAGATCATGTAGTACTGTAGTGTTTCCTGTTGAAAGAAAACCACATGTAACTGGACCCATACAATCCAAACTCATGTTGTTCAAGGGTCAGCTGTGATCACCAGTCCCAATATTTTTTTCCAGTAACATCATGCTCACAGTATAATGTTAAACTCTACATTGAGATGAAAATTTCAGCTCTTTAGAACTCTCAGGAAATATGACGCTTTGGATACTTGACTTTCTAAATAGCTTTCATAAACACTCACATATTTACATTATAATTAATTTGGGTGGAATTGCTTTTAAACTTTACCGCTTGTCTTCATTCCTACTATAAGATATATATTTATTGCATAATATATACTACTGTTGCTAATTCAAAATTATCATTTTAAACATCAATGTTCTTACTTTGAAGTAACATGGCAGTTTCTCTAAGCCATTTTTGGTACACAGGATTTTTACAGAGATGATCCTAGATACATATGCTTGCTTTTTGGACTGAAGTATCTCTTTATTGTATTCACAGTTTGATTCATCGTTACTAGGAGATGAATTATCTATAACTAGAGTCATAAATATGTAAGAAATAGCCTGTGGAAAGGGAAAGAAAGGCAAGGGTAAAAATGAAGAGAGCAGAAGACCCGAGGGGCTCTCAATTAGATTAGACACTCAATCCTTTCTGATGATCCAGGGTGATATTCAGCACCAGCCTGAGTACCAGTCTGTGCTTAAGGACCAGTCAGAATAATTTTCTGACTTTAAAATATCTTCCCCAACGTTTTGCCTATATAGCTGGGAAGTATTTTAACAAGAGACAATGCCTTCCCTTCTTCAGTCATAAATAAAAGAACAGACTGTCAAAATACCAGGGAGAGCTACTATGAATGTGTGAATGCATTTCAGTCATTGCACAAATGGCTTTAGATTTTTTTCTGGATTCACCAGGGTTGAGAGTATAGGAAGATTCTAGATCCTAAAAATATCAGTGAAGGGAAAAGGAGGCTTAAACAGTGGATGCCAGAAATTCTGAAACCAGATATTCTCTCCAACACCCTCCCTTACTAGGCACAAAGCAAGCTAGTTGCTGAGAGGCTCGACAGGTGGGCCCCCGCAGTAGTGAATAATTTATTTTAAGACAAAGAGAATGAAAGTGCCTGTGGCCTGCCAATTCCCATGTAAGTGTAACGATTACTATTACCACATAACTTATTTGAGTAGGAAGTATTTGATTCTGTGGAAATATTATAAACACTCTTCATGTTTAACCAAATGTCCTTTGTGATAATGATGAATCACTTAACCACTTCTGATGATCCCATTAAATCCAAGCTTTTGGGGACAGGCTGTGTTTGATGTGACCTATGGCTTCTCTGAAAGTCTTACTGGCTCTATTGGTAAATAACAGCCACCAGAAGCCAGAACTATCATTGTCTTTTTCCCGCCCACTCTTGGGTGACACATGAGTCCATTTTAAATCAAGTGAAACAAAGCAAACCAGGCTGAGGAGCAGTTGGATCTGCATCAGAAATCAGTGATGATTTCCCAGCTATTAAGTTCCTCCAACATGTGCTAAGTCAAAGGCAAACACACACTCCCAGTTGTCTATAAGCATAATATACTCATTTACCTTTGGGACTTCAGAAATAAAGTTGCAAAAATCCCATCCCGATACTCCCCCCACTCTAGCTGAAGATTCTCACTTCTTTTGCTTCCTTATTATGCCTCTTAATAAAACAATCTATTAATAAAATTTAAATAAAAATCAAAAACATATGTGGGTCTTTTCTTCAGAAAACAAAACTTAACTGACATGGCCAAGAAACAGAATGTCAGTATCTTCCTAGAAAAATACAAAGTTCTCTATAACTCACATAAAGGTGGTGTTCAGCAAACCTCTCAGACTTCCTACTGTACAAAGTTCTCTGAAGGAGATTTCTGCAACAACAGGTTTAGGAATGAAAGTGTCCTTAATATTGCTACCACTAAGTATAGTCCCTGGCACACAGCAAGAACCTGCTAAATATGGGGTAAATCGGTAGTGAATAAATGCAATTTATTTGCAAAGGAATTTTAAAATTAAGAAAAGAATTGAATTTCTAAATTTACTTTATGGGAATTTAGGTGAAGTTTTCCTGAGGCATGGTCATATGAGTTGAATAGTTCAGGACTGTAACTCAAGACCACTGGAAGGAATCCTTAGATGGTCTGGAATCCAGTTTTCCCTAAGAAACCCTAAAGTAATAACAATGAGTGAGACTAAGGAAAATAAAGGGCAATGAATTATAAGGAAATCACTAAAGGTCTGTGTTTTTTTTAATTCCTACGAAGTGAAAAAAAAAAAAATGAATGAGGCTGGGAAGAAAAACTATTACTATTATTGCTGCTGTTTTTGTTATTGTTTACTACATTTTGAACCCCAATCATGTGCCAGACAAACTCAGGTACTTTGCAACATATATATTATTATCTTTATTTCACAGTGGTGGTGATTGAGGTTTAGAGAGAGATTAACAAATGTAATTTGTTAGTAGGATATGTAGGATAAAAATCCAAGGCTGAAAATGAAGAACATAGATTAACCCAAGGATAACTATTTTAACATCCATATTGATTTATTGAAAACACTGAGTGATATCGGTGTTTGGATCAATGATTTATTACTACATATTTCTCACATATATTGGAACATCTCCAAGCTTGCTGAGAGTTTCATTACTGTGTGCTTGTTTATCAAGTTAGTGAACATTTTTAAAGTTTTATAATAACAGTTTTTTCTGAATATCTCAGGCTATTTCTAGGTATTATAAAGTTGAAATCAAAACCACAAAAGACATTGATACCACTTAAGATAAAAATAATCCTCATAAATTGCTTTATTTATCCAAATTATTTCCTAACAGTGAACTAAAAGCACTACTTTCCACTTTATCTGGCCCAGGGGGAAAAAAAACCATCTCTTTTCATTGCACCTGCCCTTCCCATAGACCAGAGGAAGACCATGTTGATCAGGTGCTCACTTTTTTCATATTTATATATGAAGAAAAGTCCAAAGAAGTTAAAACATCACTCAAGGTTTCTAAGCTAATTATAATGGCAGGCTTAGGATTTAGGACACTAGAGTTACAGTAGACAGTTTTCTCCTCTTTAATGGGCAGTTTTCAAATTAATGTTACAATGAAAAGTATCCCTAAAAGCTTTCTGTCTCACACTTCCTGGGTAAGAAAGCATCTAGAATAGTGTTTTACTCCTCCCTCTTTGTAGAATTAAAGTAGTTAATCCTATGTTTGGTATGTCTTTTTGAAAAGTCCACTCAGGGTTAAGAAACAATTAACTAAAACCACTTTAATGATACTTCTTTCCTATCCCTCCTGCTCCCTGCATTTATCCTTCTGCTAAAGTTGCTTTTTGTGCCAAAAAGTAAAGGAAGCTTGAAAATAGATGGCTCATAATGCATCATAATGGAAACAATGCTCATAATGCATCATAATGGGAACAATGACAGTTGGTCCTAGAGTTGGCAATTATTTGCTTTTAAAAACACAATATGTGTTCATACATAAGTTGTGTGAGGGCTATTCCAATAGTTCAGGTCCCAGAAATAAGTTACCCCTAGCACCCATGCATGAGGGGAGGATTATTAGCCATATGAAGCTGGTGCCAAGTTCCTATACTTTCTTCATTCTGAATGTTTGTATGTGTTTAAAATAATGATTAAAGGGAACACAACTTTGGAACAACTAAATTTTCTTTGGAACATTTAGATTTGAAGTGGAATTGCATACAAGTTGAATTTTTTGTCTACCCAATCTCTCATCTCACTTCCAACTTCAACATATTTGCAAAATAACCCAGAGAACTTGGACTTGAAGAGAGTATAAAACTATGCCATTCAAAGCTCACTAAGTCCATAATTTGCCTAATACAGGGATTGCTCTTAAATTATCCCTGGTGGATTCAACAGTTTTTGCTTAGAAAAATGCAAATATCTACAAAGAAACAACTGTTGGCCAAGAAAACAAAAACAAACATGAATAACATCTAGGCATGGGGAAGTAGGAATATTTAATTAAATGTATATGTCACTTTTTTTTTTTTTTTTGACCATGCTGCATAGCTTGTGAGACCTCAGTTTCCAGACCAGGGACTGAACCTTGGGCATGGCAGTGAAAGGCCAGGATCCTCACCACTAAGCCACCAGGGAACTCCCTATTTCCTTCACTTTGCATGAACAAATCTACTATTCTAGAATTCACATATCTTAGGTACCATATGATCAACTATGACATAATTATCATCATTAATTTAAAAAAATGGTAATTACGCTATTTAATAATTTTAGGACAAATTCCAGAAAACTGGAAACATATCCAAAAATATGTGATCTATTAAAAAGCTTTTAAATAAAATAATGAACAAGGACCAAAGGGTGAGAATAACTTGAAAAAAAAATCTTGATTTGACTATGAACATATATAGACTCATCACTGTATCTAGGGAGAAATTTGAAGGAAAGGCAAAGAGAGATAAGACAGAGAACCTGCCAGAGGAACCTACTAACAATAATAAAATCCTGAAACCCAGAATCAAGCATAACAACAAGGGGAAAATTAAATTTTCTGAGAAAGTTTCAGAGCCCCTTCAATAGGCCAACTTCTGGAATTGTCCAAAAATTAATTTATCCTAGGATTGTGTAAAATCATCTTAAATAGGATATCTACTTATGTGGAGCTTATTAACCATCTGAATCACAGGCTGGGGCAAACCGGGGCCAATATCTCTGTTTTCAAATCTCAGAGCGCAACTGGGCCAGTATAACAACCCCTGCTAAGCTGGTTTACTGCAATGCATTGACAGAATCTTAGAAAAGATAGACATTACAGTCTCTGAAATGACGAATTCCGCTTTTCCCAGGGACCGTGCGGAGGCTCAGAGATCAGACTCATTTCGGATGCAAAGTGAAGTGGCATTAAAAAAAAAAAAAAGAAGAAGAAGAAGAACATTTTTTAAAACTTCACAGAGTTCTCCACCTCTGCGACGCATTAGTCTGGAAAGGATGCTCCTACACAACTGCAAGGGCATGCAGACGGGACGTGACGCCCACAGAGAGGGGGGGACCAAGATTCCGACTGACCTTTCTGCTGTTTAAAGGACTGAATCGAGCCTGAATGGTGGACCATTTTCACTCAGTGCGTCCCCGCCGGTTTAGGAAGCTGTCCGAGGAAAAGGTGGAGTACCAGTATGCAGACTCCGTGAGAGCCTCCGAGACTCAATGCAATCCCGGAACAACCGCGAACGCACTGCAATCAGACACCTGCTTTTGCCGGCACTTAGCTCCCTAGACAGCGCGCCCACTGTTGTCATGGAAACGGCGAGGCGGTCCAGCGTCCGGCTCCCCTTAGCGGCTACTCGAGGAATAGCCTCGCATACTCAGAGTGTCCAGTGCCACAATATGAGTGGGAGTTATGCGGGGTAGGCTGGGTGTGAGAAGGGAGAACTTCTAGAGTCTATAAATGAATTGCAGCAAATCTCTAGAACCGCAAGTTCAGTTCGGTTCAGTTAAGTCACTCAGTCGTGTCTGACTCTGCGACCCCATGGACTGCAGCACACCAGGCTTCCCTGTCCATCACCAACTCCAGCAGCTTGCTCAAACTCATGTCCATCGAGTTGGTGATGCCATCCAACCAGCTCATCCTCTGTCGTCCCCTTCACCTCCTGCCTTCAGTCTTGCCCAGCATCAGGGTCTTTTCCAATGAGTCAGCTGTTCACATCAGGTAGCCAAAATATTGGAGCTTCAGCTTCAGCATCAGTCCTTCAAATGAATATTCAGGACTGACTTCCTTCAGGATTGACTGGTTGGATCTCCTTGCAGTCCAAGGGAGTCTCAAGAGGCTTCTCCAACAGCACAGTTCAAAAGAATCAGTTCTTTAGGGCTCAGCCTTCTTTATGGTCCAACTCACATCCATACGTGACTACTGGAAAAACCATAGCTTTGACTAGACGGACCTTTGTTGGCAAAGTAATGTCTCTGTTTTTTAATATGCTGTCTAGGTTTGCCATAGCTTTTCTTCCAAGGAGCAAGCGTCTTTTAATTTCATGGCTGCAGTCACCATCTGCAGTAATTTGGAGCCCAAGAATATAAAGTTTTCTTTATTGTTGTTTAACACTGTCTCCATTATTTCCCCAGTTATTTGCCATGAAGTGAAGGGACTGGATGCCTTGATCTTCATTTTTTTAATGATGAGTTTTAAGCCAGCTTTTTCACTCTCCTCTTTCACTTTCATCAAGAGGCTCTTTAATGCTTCTTCTCTTTCTGCAATGAGTGGTTTCATCTGCATATCTGAGGTTATTGATATTTCTCCCTGAAATCTTGATTACAGCTTGTGCTTCATCCAGCCCAGCACTTCACATGCTGTACTCTGCATATAAGTTAAATAAGTAGGGTGACAATATACAACCTTGACGTACTCCTTTCCCAATTTGGTACTAGTCCATTGTTCGATATCCAGTTCTATTGCTTCTTAACCTGCATACAGATTTCTCAGGAGGCAGGTAAGGTGGTCTGGGATTCCCATCTCTTTAAAAATTTTCCACAGTTTGTTGTGATCCAAACAGCCAAAGTCTTTGGTATAATCAATAAAGCAGAAATAGATGTTTTCTGGAACTCCCTTGCTTTTTCTATTATACAACAGATATTGGCAATTTCATCTCGGGTTCCTCTACCTTTTCTAAATCCAGTTTGAACATCTGGAAGTTCTTGGTTCATGCACTATTGAAACCTCGCTTGGAGAATTTTGAGCATTACTTTGCTAGCATGTGAGATGAGTGCAGTTGTGCAGTAGTTTGAACATTCCTTGTTCACTGAACATTCTTTGAACATTGCCTTTCTTAGGGATTGGAATGAAAACTGACTTTTTCCAGTCCTGTGGCCACTGCTGAGTTTTCCAAATTTGCTGGCATACTGAGAGCAGCACTTTAATAGCATCATCTTTTAGGATTTGAAATAGCTCTTCTGGAACTCTTCTGGAATAGCTTTACTGGAATTCCGTCACCTCCACTAGATTTGTTCTTAGTAATGCTTCCTAAGACCCACTTGATTTTACACTCAGGATGTCTGGCTCTAGGTGAGTGATCACACCATCGTGGTTATCTGGGGCATTAAGAACTGGGTCATCAACAGAAAATTGTATTAAAGACTTACTGAGTATGAACCCACCCATCAGAACAAGACCCAGTTTCCCCCACAGTCAGTCTCTCCCATCACGAAGCTTCCATAAGCCTCTTATCCTTATCCATCAAAGGGCAGACAGAATGAAAACCACAATCACAGAAAAGTAACCAAACTGATCACATGGACCACAGCCTCGTCTAACTCGATGAAACTATGAGCCATGCCTTATAGGACCACCCAAGACAGATGGGTCATAGTGGAGAATTCTGACAAAATGTGGTCCACTGGAGAAGGGAATGGCAAACCACTTCAGTATTCTTGACTTGAGAACCCCATGAACAGTATGAAAAGACAGAAAGATATTACACTGAAAGATGAATTTCCCAGGTCAGTAGGTGCCCAAGATGCTACTGCAGAAGAGTGGGGAAGTAACTCCAGAAAGAATGGAGAGACAGAGCCAAAGCAAAAACAACACCCAGCTGTGGATGTGACTGGTAATGGAAGTAAAGTCTGAGGCTGTAAAAAGCAATATTGCATAGGAGCCTGGAATGTTAGGTCCAGCAATCAAGGTAAATTGGTCAAATAGGAGATGGCAAGAGCGAACATTGACATTTTAGGAATCAGTGAACTAAAATGGACTGGAATGGGTGAATTTAACTCAGATGACCATTATATCTACTACTGTGGGCAAGAATCCCTTAGAAGAAATTGAGTAGCCATCATAGTCAACAAAAGAGTCCAAAATGCAGTACTTGGATGCAATCTCAAAAACAACAGAATGACCTTGGTTTGTTTCCAAGGCAAACCATTCAACATCACAGTAATCCAAGTCTATGCCCCAATCACTAATGCTGAAGAAGATGAAATTGAATGGTTCTATGAAGTTTACAAGACCTTATAGAACTAATACCAAAAAAAAAAAAAGATCTTTTCATCATAGGGGACTGAAATGCAAAAATAGGAAGTTAAGAGATACCTGGAGTGACAGGCAAGTTTGGCCTTGGAGTACAGAATGAAGCAGGGCAAAGACTAACAGTTTTGCCAAGAGAATACACTAGTCATAGCAAACTCCGTCTTCCAACAACACAAGAGAAGAATCTACACGTGTATATCACCAGATTGTCAATACCGAAATCAGATTGATTACATTCTTTGCAGCTGAAGATGGAGAACTCTATACAGTCAGCAAAAACAAGACCAGGAGCTGACTGTGGCTCAGACCATGAACTCCTTATTGCCAAATTCAGAACTAAATTGGAGAAAGTAGGGAAAACCACTGGACCATTCAGGTATGACCTAAATCAAATCCCTTACGATTATACCT
>NW_011495081.1:690037-700699 GCF_000754665.1 Bison bison bison | reverse complement strand
AGTCAGCAAAAACAAGACCAGGAGCTGACTGTGGCTCAGACCATGTTTTCCCTACTTTCTCAAATTCAGAACTAAATTGGAGAAAGTAGGGAAAACCACTGGACCATTCAGGTATGACCTAAATCAAATCCCTTACGATTATACAGTGGAGGTGACAAATAGACTCAACGGATTAGATTTGATAGACTGCCTGAAGAACTATGAATGGAGGTTCATGACATTGTACAGTAGGTAGTGATCAAGACCATCCTCAAGAAAAAGAAATGCAAAAATGCAAAATTGAGGCCTTACAAATAGCTGAGAAAAGAAGAGAAGCTAAAGGCAAAGGAGTAAACAAAGATATACCCATCTGAATGTAGAGTTCCAAAGAAAAGCAAGGGGAGATAAGAAAGCCTTCCTAAGTGATCAGTGCAAAGAAATAGAGGAAAACAATAGAATGGGAAAGACTAGAAAGCTCTTCAAGAAAATTAGAGATACCAAGGGAACATTTCATGCAAAGATGGGGATAATAAAGGACAGAAATGGTATGAACCTAACAGAAGCAGAAGATATTAAGAAGAGGTAGCAAAAATAAACAAAAAAACTATACAAAAATGATCTTAATGACTCATAACTACAAGCAATTCACTCTTTTTCAAGTTCTGAGGCTGCTTATGTCTAGGCACAGACTGATTTCCTAAAAGTTTGTCTGAAACACCAGCACTTATAGAAGGGCAAAGTTGGTTTCTGCTCTAAGAGGAATACAATGGCAGATGCAGGAACAGTTTTATTTTTCCTGCTAAACTTGAATATGGAAAATATGAATAACCTCCACTTATCCAGTAGAATGGGTTTTTAGATAAACAATGTTAAAGTCTAGCACATTACACTTGAGTTCTTCTCTTGTATTTCAGTTACTGAGACTGGATCATATATGATATGGGCTCTGGACCTTTTCAGTAGTCGGGTATGGATGTGGGAGTTGGACCATAAAGAAGGCTGAGCAGCAAAGAATTGATGCTTTCGAACTGTGGTGCTGGAGAAGACTCAAGAGTCCCTTGGATGCCAGGAGATCAAACCAGTCAATCCTAAAGGAAATCAACCCTGAATATTCATTGGAATGACTGATTCTGAAACTGAAGCTCCAATACTTGGGCCACCTGATGCCAAGAGCCAATTCATTAGAAAAGACCCTGATGCTGGGAAAGATTGAAGGCAGGAGGAGAAAGGGATGACAGAGGGTAAGCTGGTTGGATGGCATCATTGACACAATGGACGTGTCCTAAACTCCTGGAGGTAGTTTAGGACAGGGAAGCCTGGTCAGCTGCAGTCCATGGGTTCACAAAGAGTCAGGCACAACTAAACAACAACAACAGGTAACAGGTGCTGAAAAAATGCTATCCAAGATACTTAATTTAATCCTCATAAAAGAATTATAAAGTGGGTAGACTATCACTATCTGAATATTATAAAAGAAACTGAAGCCCAGCACAACAAATAATTATCACGTAAAGAAACACACAAAGCAACACTTTGAGAGAGAAAGGAAGGCATATGATACCTAAAGACATGAAGTCACTTTCAGAAGGCCACGGTGGCCAGAACAGGAATCAGGGGCCTGCTCAACACACTTTTGGGTATAGTCTCTTTTCCTCTTACCAATGCTTCCTGAACTTCTCAAGTTCCTCCTGGAAGATGTAACATATTACAGAATAGGCACTCAAAAAAAGAGTCTAATATTTCCTGAGTTGTAAAGTTTTGTGAGATCAACTTAGAATCAGGTGAAAGATCCAAATAAAGGTAGATAAAAGAGAGAAGGATACATAGATATCAAAAATTTCATAACCTCAGACAGGTCGAGCTACTAGCATACGCTCTTTGATTTCACCTATGGCTCATGAAATAAGGACAGTAAAGTGAATGCAGTTTTGCACAAGCAGATGTTCCAGTGATATATGCCAGCATAACAAACCACTCTGAAAGTAAAGACTTAAAACTGAAATTTATTATTATCTCTCATAGTATTTTATAGGTTGCCTCGGGTAAGCCTGGTGATTCTGACTCAGAGTCTCTCCTGAGTTTTCAATGAGCGGGCCTGAAGCAAGGCATCTGAAGCAAGAAGAGTGAAATTGGATTTCACTCTCAGTGGGAGCCATAGCAAAGGATACGCAGCCTTCTTTAATGAAGGAGGGTCCTACAGAAGGAAAATGTTGAGTATTCAGTAAGAGCTCAGGAGGCAGACACCAAGAAAATATTAATTATTATTATTAATATTTGGTTAGAAGAATGAACTCAATGTGAGTTTATCTTCAACTGAAGGTTTGGAACAAATCTCAGAGTCAGTCTCCACAAAGGGTCCTTTTAGAGATGTTTCTATTGAAGAGGACACTGAAAACCAAAGCAATAAATCACTTACCTGAGAATGTTTTTGTTACGCTTTGCTCATTTCATTAAAATTCTAATACAACTGGTAGGTCATTTTGATACAACACAACTCACTAGAATTTAATACAACCCTATTCTCATAGGTGAATATTAGATAATGCATTTAAGGACTAGTTTATGGCAGGAAACTAACATACCTCAAACATTAGATACTATTATTATAATTATGATCTCAATGGATTTGATCTTCCTTTTCAAATCCTTTTATATCACTGGGTTTGAATCATAAATATTTTTGAAATGTGAGCAGTAATCTAATTCATGATCAGGAGGAACAGTTGCAAGAATTAAAAGCCTCTGATTCTACTCGACCTATACTCCAGATATAGGTAACATTTTCAATTTTTTAGAACAACTTCGTTCTGCTGATGTCTGATTTTCTCCAACCGCACATCAGCAGGAGGCAAGAATGCATGCATGGGATCTAGGGATGACTAAGAATTTGAACCTCATTAGAAAGAATTTAGCTTCATTATTTTTTTCCCAAAAAAAGTAGTTTGGCATTCTTCCTAGCACCCTTATACCCAAACCTCTGCAGTGCATCTAAGATTAAATTATCTTTTCATAAAATTGACTGCTTTTAATTAGAAACATTTTAGCCTGGACTGACAGATTGACTAGCAAGGGATTCAAAGAACATCTATGCTTGTTTTAAAATCAGTGTTTTAAGGAAGGTTGCTAGAGGAACAGCTTTGTGAGGGGCCTTGGAAATTTCTAGCACCATCTGCTTTACAGGAAAAGCAATGCAAAGAGAAGGAAAGGCTGTGTGTCTGTGTGTGTGTGTCTCTGTGTGTGTCTGTGTGTTTATGTGGTATATAAAGAAAGAGAGGTTGTGTGTTTGGGGAGTGGGGAGTGCAGAAAGAGGTATTTAAACAAAGACTTTTCTGAAAAACAAGTCTATGATTTGTTCAAAAGAAATAGTTTATACTGACATCTCTACTGCAGACAGTTTAGGAATGCATATTAAACAGCCTCATTAGGGAAAGCGAAACTAAATGGCTTGTTTTTTCATATTGTTTTTCATTTTGGACTTCTTCACGTTTTTAAAAATTTCTTGCAATTTAATACAAGGTAGAAAAATGCTGAGTAAAATGATTCCAAAATTTCTGAGAGAAAAATACATGTGTATGTTGAAATTATTTGTTTATATGTCTGCCTTCCCTTTAGATACAGCTGCTCTCTGTGAATGGCTA
This sequence comes from Bison bison bison, assembly GCF_000754665.1. Taxonomy (NCBI): domain Eukaryota; kingdom Metazoa; phylum Chordata; class Mammalia; order Artiodactyla; family Bovidae; genus Bison; species Bison bison. The sequence continues at coordinate 697,082 of NW_011495081.1, read as the reverse complement.
ATGTGTCTTTAAGTTTGTATCCCCAGAACCAATCACAGTGCTTAACACAGAGCTTCACATGAGTGAATGAATGAACAAAAGAAGAAAGCAATAAAAAGAGGAAGGAAGAGAGATAATCCACTTCTAGGAATAATCATGAAAATGAGATTATTGGAATGATTGATACAAGTTCACTATATTCAAGCAGAATATAGAACACAGAGGTTCAGAGTCAGAGGTGGCCTGCTTGGGTTTAAACCTTGACTTCCTTACTTGCTAGATGTCTGCTCTTGAGCAAGTTACTTTCCTCAAATTTTAATAATGAAAAAATATTTATTTTATGTAATTTTCAATAAAGGGTCATGATTAATATGTTCTTGACTATAATATGTTCTTGACTATAATTTGTAAAACAGGGGGGAAAAAAGACTGGAAAGAAACATACCAAAAATGTCCAGAATAATTAATTTTGCAAGTTGGGATTAGACTAGATTTTTTTAATTCCTCCATATATGTTTGTCATGTTCATATTTTGTATAAATTATGCAACATTGATTTTAAATTGATTAAATACATGTATCTTTAAAATCCTTCCATAATCTATCTTTCTACAACTCTGAGTTTCTTTCTTTTTCCATCTTGGAACATGGCTTTTTTTTTTCCTTGTTGAGGTTTCTGTTGCATTTGCCCTCCCACAGGTCACCACCTGTCTCCTGTCCTCCTTAAGTAATTAATTTATAAGGCCCCATGCTAACTGTTGCCTCCCAGAGAGGTAAAGGACTCTGATCTTTATGTAACTGAGAGGCTTTGTATTCCTTTGAATCCTGAAATATGACTGCTCAGCCAGTTGTGAGTTCCCCCATATTGCGCTCTGTCACAGAAAAATAGAGTTTCCTTGTTACCTCTTTGGCTCTTGAATCACTGACTTAATTGAAATTGCCAATCCTGCTTCTCTGCCCAAGTGCAAACAGAAATAGAGACAGAAATTCTCTTTGAGGTTACTCCCTTTCTAGAACCCAGTTATTTGAAGTATCAGTGGGCAAAATAAAATAAACAAGTCACATCAGTATGGATTTATCTACAAAGAGTAACAGGCAGTGAAGTAACGCGATCTCCCTGGAAGACATTATGAGTGGGAGTGTACGGTCTCTTTGAGAGCCGACTGAGTATAGAATATTTGTTTCTTCTGAGACCGGTGTAGTTCCTGATACACATGCTTAATAAATGCTTACTAATGAATAAGTAAAGAACGCAATGAATTTTAAAATGTAAAATGACCTCAAGGAAAAAAATGTTGTTTGGTTCCCTCATTTTCATATATATAATATGTATGTATGTGTGTGTGTATGTATATATACACATATATATATAAATGCATTAATTACTTTTTTTGTTCTCGTGGCTCTCCCTACTCAAAGGCACCAAAAAACCTCTTTAAAAAAGTGATATGCTGTGATAAATGGAAGGGTGGAGTGCAATTTAACAACTGCTTTCCCCAAAGTCAGTGGTTCCTGGTCACATGTTACTATATAACAACAGAACTAGGCAGGTTAGACCTGCTAAAATCCAGACTATATGTTCAGAGAAGCATTTAGGGATAACATTCCTGATGGATTCATGTGACTAAAAGAAAGCAATGGAGGAGAATCAGCACCTCCATCTTCTCTGAATTCCACCTAAGTTTTTTATCACAAGTATTTTCAAGAGACAACACAAAATGATTTGCTGAAGAAGACAACATCAAGAGAAGGTAGATGTATGGGACAAAGTAGCTGGTGGTGGGTTAAACCACAGTTTGTATGACCTTGCTGAAAAACAAGTTACTTCTTCAAGCTGCTTATAGAATACAGTCCAGGTTCACTGCTCTACCACTCACGCAGCTCCACCATCTGCTCTTGCCAATTCTCTGTCTTGTTTCCAAGGCTTTCCTTTATAAACTGCTTTGATCCTACAGTGGATTTCTTCCTCAAGCCTGGAAGATAGGCTTTGCTGCTGCTGTTTCCTCTGCATGGAATGCTCATTCTAAAATCCTATCTGACTCATAAGTATTTTCACTCCCTACCCATTCTTCAAGGCCCCAGAACAATACCATCTTCAGGATGATGGCTTCCTTTATCCATACCCATCCACTATAAAGCCAGTTAGATGTGAATTTAACCTCCTATAATTCCTAGAGGATATGACTAACATCTTTTCAAAGCATATGTTTCTACCATGCATTATACGTATAAGCTTTTTTTATTATATTTTTTGTGTGCGTATTTGCTCTTAGTCATGTCTGACTCTTTGCAACCCTTTGGACTGTGGTCCACCAGCCTCCTCTGTCCGTGAGCTTTTTCAGGCAAGAATACTGGAATGGGTTACCATTTTTAATTAGAGGATAATTACTTTACAATATTGTGATGGTTTTTGCCATGCATCAACATGAATCAGCATTAAGCTGTTTAAAGTAGGCATATACTTTTCTTCTAGTTCAGAAGAAATACTTTAGGGAAGACTTTGTACTTACCCATCTTTTTTTTAATTTCTTACATTGCCTAAAAGGTAGCCTGGCATGTAAAAGCGGATCAAATATATATCTGCTGAGTCAAATGCTTCCTCTGATACCCAACTGTTTTCTAGTATTTGTCAGAAGAGTCTAGCAACAAGATATTCAAATCTAAGTCTTTAATTGCCTTTTAAGATTTGAACGCAAGACTATGGATTTGCCTTCCTTTGTAATTTTATTTATTCCTGGCAAATAATTTCAGACAGACTGTTTTTGTGATGAAAACCCAAGAATGCAATAATTATTGATTTGTTTTCTATGCCTGCTCATCTTTGTAAGTTCTTAAACTGACGCTCTGGTTGTATCAACTACTCAACTACATTTTACTGAGTTCCTATGCTCTTGAGCATAGCTGATGCTCAGCTGGTGTTCTGGATGTGGTGGAACTGATTCTGGGTGTGACTAGAATCTCTTCTGACAGTTTGATGCCCCTACCTGACTTGGGTAGGCCTGTGCTGTTGTTGGTTGTTAGGTGCTTGCCAATAGGAAGGTAGAAATGGAGGAATATTTTGTAGTTACCAAATTACTTTTCAAAGGTAACATATGCTTAACCTCTGAGAAGCTGGAGTGGCTGGGTGTGAACAAACTGTGGTCTCTATTTGAACATAACCAACTCTGTTGGGCAAGGAATATGTCTGCTGGCTTTTCATTTGTCCAAAGATATTAACAACAAAATACTAAAAAATCCATTAAAAATATAGAGTGCATAAATGCTTATTTACTGGAAAAATGTTTGATATATGTTTTATTAATAAGAACAAACTGCAAAATTATATTGCAATATGAGATCTGCCTTTGCAAAATATCACATATACATATCTATGACAGAACTAAAATTAGAGCTAAGTCTGCATAGAGGAAATACCAGTGAACTAAATATTTTTATTTTACTTTCTAATATTTTAAACTTGAAAGTGAAAAGTGAAAGTGAAGTCGCTCAGTCGTGTCTGACTCTTTGCGACCCGGCGGACTGTAGCCCACCAGGTTCCTCCGATTTTAAACTTACTCTCCATCTATTCCTAGAGCAATTTTACATTCTGGGTTGCTTTTTGTTGCAGTGTAATTATTAATAGCGTCAAACTTTAAAAAGTGCTCTGTCTTGGACAGCAAATTATATAGTCACTTTAGCCATCAAAAATGTATTGCTTATGTTAGAAAAATAAATGTAAATAAAATAAAATACGAAAAAAAAAGAAAAATAAATGTAAAAAAGAAATGCATAATGATAACAAATATTTTAAAATAATCTTGATATAAAATACCATTATGTCATTTTAATCCAATAATAGTACAGATTTGAAACTGAAAAACAAACTCAGCAATTAGGCATGGAGACCCCTTTTTTAACCTAGGAGAAAAATGTGGAAGGCGGGCATTGCTTTGGGAGTCTAGAGCCTACCTAATTACCCTGGCCTATAAATTGGCATGCTAACCTTGTGAAAATCATCTTGCCTTCTTGGCCCAAAATGTCTCATCTATAACAAGACTGACGGATTAGGTACTCCCTAAGGTCTGTTCTGTTCCTCATATTCCAGGCTTCTTATGTGTTGGAAGAGAATTTCACGTGCTCTGACTTTAGATATATAATGCATATGGCTGGTTTCACTAGGGTCCTTCCTCTTTTCCCTCTGAAGGAAAATAGTAGAAATAGCACAGAAAATCCTCAAGGATATAAATCTACAAATAGAAGCTTTGTGCAACCTGAACTTGAGTGGGATCTGAAATTAAACATTGTGATGTGATGAAGAGACATAGATTTTGCCAAAATAAAAGTTATAGGATGAAAAATTATTGAAATATTTAATAAGATACCATTAAATATGCTCTAAAAATGAATATTGCTACTTGAAACCATTTACATATCAGTAATAAATCTGCCAATTATAGCCTTTGTATTCATTAAATCTAAAGAATCTATTTAGCATCACAGAATAGTTGATCACATTATATTACCTTGAAAATAATCAATAAATCACATTTTATATGAAAGAAAGGTCTTCTTCCCTTCCTATAATTTCTATAAGTAAGAGGAGAAAGCTACATATTACTTTTCCTTACATTAAACAAGTATATACTGGAATCTATGTGCCAAATTCTGTAGGGATGTATAATTTTAGTTTTTGCAAGCTTTATAGGAGAAGAAACAGTACATCTTTGTAATTACTTTAAGAATTGTTAGCAAATGGTTATATAAGCCTTATACATTTGAAGTTTCAAGTCTTCCAAGTTTGTGGTGTTTTATCATAAAACAATGGTCGAACATTTGGAAAAAAAAATATGTCGCATTTTACACAATAAAAAAAGAATGTGCGTGTTTCCTTTCAGGAAAGTTTGTTTGCCGATGCTAGTAACTATATTTTCCAGCCCCCAAATTAGGTTTTGTCACCTTGGAATCATTAAAATATTGAGAAACGAAAACAGGAAATAGACTGACATCAGACTTTCTAATCTGCAATGATGCAAGCTGGAGTAGTTCCTTCAGATTGATGAATAAATGACTTCAAACCAGAATCACATACCTAGACAGGATATAATGTATTCTCAAGTATAGGGAGACATTTAAGGATTTGCAGTAAATTGACTGATATATTTAACTTACATACTTTGATTAAACCCTTAAGGAAAGAGAGAAAAAAAGAGAGATAAATCAGAAAAGAAACCTCTAGATAAAAGAAGAATAAAATAATATAGTAGTAGTATCATGCTTATATATTTATTGAATTACATTCAAGTTAATAACAATGCATTTTCTAGGGATACTTAATATAAGAGCTATTAAATGATATTTTAAAGAAGAGAAACACTATAAAACAAATTCCACTTATTTATCAATTCTTTCAACAAACCCAGGTAGCTGAGAGTGGGAAAGTAAAAATGTTACAGAAGTCTAATGAGGGAAGGGAGAATGAATCAGGAAAAGTGAAAACAATCTTAATACCTTGTTTTATTGAGAAGAGGATAAAACAAAAAGCAAACAGAGGGGCTTTCCTGATGGTCCAGTGGTTAAGAATCTGTCTAGCAATGCAAGGGACACAAGTTCAATCCCTTGTCCGGGGAGATTCCCACATGGTACAGAGCAACTAAGTCCATGAGCCACAACTACAAAGTAAACACAGAATGATCTAAGTGACTTTTCACAATCAATGAACATTTAACAGAAGTTTATAAGAGCATATATTATCTTTGTATTTTGTGAACAAACTGTAACATCACCTTTTGTGTCAACCTCACTAAGCTACAACTAAGTTTTCCAGACTTGTCTTCCTTCTGTGGTTCCAGGTTAAAGCTAATCAAGAGAGAAATTAGTGCATGACTAGGAAGCTGGGAGAGAAGGCAATGGCAACCCACTCCAGTACTGTTGCCCAGAAAATCCCAAGGATGGAGGAGCCTGGTAGGCTGCAGTCCATGGGGTCACTAAGAGTCGGACAAGACTTCACTTTCACTTTCACTTTCCACTTTCATGCATTGGAGATCAGATCAGATCAGTCGCTCAGTCGTGTCCGACTCTTTGCAACCCCATGAATCGCAGCAAGCCAGGCCTCCCTGTCCATCACCAACTCCCGGAGTTCACTCAGACTCACGTCCATCGAGTCAGTGATGCCATCCAGCCATCTCATCCTCTGTCGTCCCCTTCTCCTCTTGCCCCCAATCCCTCCCAGCATCAGAGTCTTTTCCAATAAAGTCAACTCTTCACATGAGGTGGCCAAAGTACTGGAGTTTCAGCTTTAGCATCATTCCTTCCAAAGAAATCCCAGGGCTGATCTCCTTCAGAATGGACTGGTTGGATCTCCTTGCAGTCCAAGGGACTCTCAACAGTCTTCTCCAACACCACAGTTCAAAAGCATCAATTCTTCGGCGCTCAGCCTTCTTCACAATCCAACTCTCACATCCATACATGACCACAGGAAAAACCATAGCCTTGACTAGACGAACCTTTGTTGGCAAAGTAATGTCTCTGCTTTTGAATATGCTATCTTGGTTGGTCATAACTTTCCTTCCAAGGAGTAAGCGTCTTTTAATTTCATGGCCGCAATCACCATCTGTAGTGATTTTGGAGCCCAGAAAAATAGTCTTCCACTGTTTCCACTGTTTCCCCGTCTATTTCCCATGAAGTGATAGGACCAGATGCCATGATCTTCGTTTTCTGAATGTTGAGCTTTAAGCCAACTTTTTCACTCTCCACTTTCACTTTCTTCAAGAGGCTTTTTAGTTCCTCTTCACTTTCTGCCATAAGGGTGGTGTCATCTGCATATCTGAGGTTACTGATATTTCTCCCGGCAATCTTGATTCCAGCTTGTGTTTCTTCCAGTCCAGTGTTTCTCATGATGTACTCTGCATATAAGTTAAATAAATAGGGTGACAATATACAGCCTTGATGAACTCCTTTTCTTATTTGGAACCAGTCTGCTGTTCCATGTCCAGTTCTAACTGTTGCTTCCTGACCTGCATACAAATTTCTCAAGAGGCAGGTCAGGTGGTCTGGTATTTCCATCTCTTTCAGAATTTTCCACAGTTTAC
>NW_011495081.1:689227-689937 GCF_000754665.1 Bison bison bison | reverse complement strand
AGTTTGAGCATTCTTTGGCATTGCCTTTCTTTGGGATTGGAATGAAAACTGACCTTTTCCAGTCCTGTGGCCACTGCTGAGTTTTCCAAATTTGCTGGCATATTGAGTGCAGCACTTTCACAGCATCATCTTTCAGGATTTGGAATAGCTCAACTGGAATTCCACCACCTCCACTAGCTTTGTTTGTAGTTCTTGTATTTCTTTGCAAGATGCTTTCTAAGGCCCACTTGACTTCACATTCCAGGATGTCTGGCTTTAGGTCAGTGATCACACCATCGTGATTATCTGGGTCGCGAAGATCTTTTTTGTAGAGTTCTTCTGTGTATTCTTGCCATCTCTTCTTAATATCTTCTGCTTCTATTAGTCCATATCATTTCTGTCCTTTATCGAGCCCATCTTTGCATGAAATTTTCCCTTGATATCTCTGATTTTCTTGAAGAGATCTCTAGTCTTTCCCATTCTGTCGTTTTCCTCTATTTCTTTGCATTGATCACTGAAGAAGGCTTTCTTATCTCTACTTGCTATTCTTTGGAACTCTGCATTCAGATGCTTATATCTTTCCTTTTCTCCTTTGCTTTTCACTTCTCTTCTTTTCACAGCTATTTGTAAGGCATCCCCAGACAGCCATTTTGCTTTTTTGCATTTCTTTTCCATGGGGATGGTCTTGATCCCTGTCTCCTGTACAATGTCACGAACCTCATTCCATAGCT
>NW_011495081.1:680477-689127 GCF_000754665.1 Bison bison bison | reverse complement strand
CAATGTCACGAACCTCATTCCATAGCTCATCAGGCACTCTATCTATCAGATCTAGGCCCTTAAATCTATTTCTCGCTTCCACTGTATAATCATAAGGGATTTGATTTAGGTCATACCTGAATGGTCTAGTGGTTTTCCCTACTTTCTTCAATTTCAGTCTGAATTTGGCAATAAGGAGCTCATGGTCTGAGCCACAGTCAGCTCATGGTCTTGTTTTTGCTGACTGTATAGAGCTTCCCCATCTTTGGCTGCAAAGAATATAATCAATCTGATTTCGGTGTTGACCATCTGGTGATGTCCATGTATAGAGTCTTCTCTTGTGTTGTTGGAAGAGGGTGTTTGTTATGACCAGTGCATTTTCTTGGCAAAACTCTATTAGTCTTTGCCCTGCTTCATTCCATATTCCAAGACCAAATTTGCCTGTTACTCCAGTTGTTTCTTGACTTCCTACTTTTGCATTCCAGTCCCCTATAATGAAAAGGACATCTTTTTTGGGTGTTAGTTCTAAAAGGTCTTGTAGGTCTTCATAGAACCGTTCAACTTCAGCTTCTTCAGCATTACTGGTTGGGGCATAGACTTGGATTACTGTGATACTGAATGGTTTGCCTTGGAAACGAACAGAGATCAATCTGTCATTTTTGAGATTGCATCCAAGCACTGCATTTAGGACTCTTTTGTTGAACATGATGGCCACACCATTTCTTCTGAGGGATTCCTGCCCGCAGTAGTAGATATAATGGTCATCTGAGTTAAATTCACCCATTCCAGTCCATTTCAGTTCGCTGATCCCTAGAATGTCGACATTCACTCTTGCCATCTCTTGTTTGACCACTTCCAATTTGCCTTGATTCATGGACCTGAAATTCCAGGTTCCTATGCAATATCGCTCTTTACAGCATCGGACCTTGCTTCTATCACCAGTCACATCCACAGCTGGGTATTCTTTTTACTTTGGCTCCATCCCTTCATTCTTTCTGGAGTTATTTCTCCACTGATCTCCAGTAGCATATTGGGCACCTACTGACCTGGGGAGTTTCTCTTTCAGAATCCTATCATTTTGCCTTTTGATACTGTTCATGGGGTTAGCATTGGAGAAGGAAATAGCAACCCACTCCAGTGTTCTTGTCTGGAGAATCCCATGGACGGAGAAGCCTGGTAGGCTGCAGTCCATGGGGTCACACAGAGTCGGACACGACTGAAGCAACTTAGTAGTAGGAAAGCTGGAGGAAAGCAGCAGCCACTGCACTTGGAATGTCGTTATGTATACAAGCAATGAAAGAATGACACAGAAGTGCACTCAGCCCTTGTTGTTGTTGGCAGCGTGTCCAGCTCTTTTTTTATCTTCCTACAGAAAAGCAATGCCACCAGCAGGTACTGAAGCAACAGCTGTTCCATGGGCTGCTCCAGCAGTGCGCCACATCGTCCCACTCCATGTTCCCTGATTGTCGGCCATACCAGTGCCACAGAAGAGCTGGTTAGTGGCTTTTATAGGGTCACCCAACATCCCCTTTTGGACCACTTTTTTCCTTAAAGTCTCCTATTGTTGGTTAAATTCAAATTTCTAAAATAAATCCCTATTCCATGATATTTAAAGTATTTCTCATTCTGCTTCCCTGATTAAACCTAGACTGACAAATTTAAAAGAGAGAGAGAGAGGAAAAGAGAGAAACAAAAAAGAAAAGAAAAGAAAAATGTAGAGTATTTACAGACTGAATTCTCATATCATAATCTAAAAAGTCATAAAAAATTTAAAATGGGAAATACATTTTCTACAGCAGTCAAGGAAATATAAGTTAAAATAACTAGGTATATTTTTAAGCTCTGCACATTAACAAAAATGGAAAGGAGCCATGATACCTATTTTTACAGGGGATGTTGAGAAAAGCTTTCTTTCATATATTGCTTTGGAATTGTGATGTATGAGAGCCTATTTTAACCAATAATCCACCTCCTCAAAGTATATCCCATACAAACACAGAAGCCATAAAGAATGACCTAAATGTCAGAATCTTTATTGCATCACTGATCTTGGTAAAAAAACAGTGGAAACAAAACTCAGACTTAGGAACATGTTAAATTATAATTTATCGTACCATGAAATCTGATTGTTAGAATATGTGTGTGTTATTAAAATACACACAAAACTACATACCAGGCTATTAATAAGGGTGTGGGCAGGTTAACATGGCTGTATAAGAGAAAGGAAGAGAAGGAATCCCAAAAGGGGGAAAAGAAAAAATGACCATATATTCAAAGGCAAGTATATAACCATATTTATGCATTTATGTAAAGTTATATATATGTACGGCTAAAACAAAATTAAGCATTAAAAAAATTCTCAAAAGCTGGCCCAACTTAGTTTTTCCACCAGATTTCTCTTGATTCCCCAGCACAGGCTCTCAGTTTGGGTCAGAATATATTCCTTGATCTGCCTCACAAAAACAACCAAAAATACTTCTGTTTCTCTCATGGAAATGTTCTCCACCTGCTATTCATCACTCAAGTTCTCCATGGCACAATTGATTTGCCACCTCTTCCTTGAATATACCAGCCCACATGGAGTCTCTTCTGAACTTCTTTATCCTTACAAAATAATCTGGCACTTAATTATATAGAATCATGAGTTGTTCTGATTCTTTTATGCCAGTTAGTCTTGTCTCCCCAGCTATTAGTCCTATTCTATGAGTCTATTTCCCTTAACATATGCATCATCAAATTGTACCGTTAAGTGTAGTAATTGTCATGTATAGTGTAATGCTTGATCTTGGGTTTCCAAATAGGGAGACAGCTAGGAAAGTACGTAGCCTTGACCTCAAAAGATCTTAGTTAAAATCTGTGCTCTGTTACTTCCTAAGGGATGTACCTGAGTACATTTTTCTCTTAGCCTTATTTCCATTATCTGTAAAATAGTTTCCTCAAGCTCAATATAAAATTTTAAACAGCCTGGGTTATGGAAAGAACTCTGATTTCAGAGTCAGCTAACCTGGTTTTGAGTCTAGACACTACAACTGTTTTATTTCATATAGTGCTAAGTAGCTTCAGTCGTGTCCAGCTCTTTGCAACCCCATGGACTGTAGCCCGCTAGGCTCCTCTGTGTATGGGATTCTCCAGTTAAGAATACAGAAGCAGGTTGCCATTCCCTCTTCCAGGGGATCTTTCTGACCCAGGGATCAAACCTGGATCTCCTACATTGCAGGTGGATTCTTTATCACTGAGCCACCTGAGAAGCCCCATCTCCTATAGTACCCAACAATTATTATTAACTTGTGTCTCTACATTCAAGTGATTTTGGTTTGTCAATAGCTATGATATGCATTAAGTAGCACTGACGTCACCACATAATTTTACTAACTTGCATAATTTTAAGTATGAAAAAGGAACTATTAATTTGTTACACTGGGTGGGAAAGCAAGTATAAACAGGGACTGTCCCTGGGAAACTATTAGAATCTATGGTGACCCCCATCTAGAGCAAATAATCTAGTAATAGATACCTTATTCATGAGCAGCAGGAGATAATTTTATTCTCAATTCACCCTTCCTATTCTCAATCCTGGGCTTCCCTGGTGGCTTGGTACTGGTGGTGGTTTAGTTGCTAAGTCGTGTCTGACACTTGTGACCCCATGGACTGTAGCCTGCCAGGCCCCTTTGTCCATGGGATTCTCCAGGCAAAAATACTGAAGTAGATTGCCATTTCCTTCTCCAGGGGACCTTCCCCAACCAGGAATCAACCCTGGGTCTCCTGCTTTGCAGGCAGATTCTTTACTAACTGAGTTATGAGGGAAGCCCCTCCTTGGTGGCTTAGTGGTAAAGAATCTGCCTACAGTGTAGGACACAAGATTTCGATCCCCAGTTTGGGAAGATGCCCTAGAGAAAGAAATGGCAACCCATTCTAGTATTCTTCCCTGGGGAAAATCCATGGACAGAGGAGCCTGTGGGGTGGGGGGGGAGGGGGGCTACAGTTCACAAGAGTTGGACACATCTTAGTGACTAAAACACCACCACCACTGCTGTCAATCCTGCCCCTAGTGGAAAGGAGAGGTCTTTAGTCAAACAGAATAAAGAGACAGACTATGCTGTCATAACTCATTAGCCACTTGATAAAAGGCAGTCAATATTAACAAGCCTTCATTTTCTTTATATTGTCCCTCAAAAACTTCTGAAGTATATAAAGCAGAAGTTTCGGGTTGATAGACAAAGGATAAATCTGAACTTGAAAGTGAAAGTGAAGTCCCTCAGTCGTGTCCGATTCTCTGCGACCCCATGGACTGTAGCCTATCAGGCTCCTCCGTCCATGGGATTTTCCAGGCAAGAGTGCTGGAGTGGAAATCTGAACTTAGGGTCATTTTATTAGGCTTACACAGTATTTTTTTTCAAGGATTAGAAAGTATTGCCAATATTCTAAATTGAAATATTTAGACAAATACCCTCATTAGCAACTTCTCTTGAAAAATTGGGGACATGCATTAAAACTGAAACTTCATGTCACTTGTCAGGGGTCAAGTGGAACTGAACTGTCGGTGCCTCCTCTCCCATCTCTCTTCAATTCATCACACTTCTCCTAAAGAGGTTTCGTTTCATTCATCATTCCCTTTGTCATATTATGACCTGCCTGCCTAACTCACTCACAGGTCCTGCAAAGACCCTGAAAGATTGTAGATGCTTTTTTGAGCTTCATGTAAACCTCCTTCAAGTAGCTTGCAGCAAAGGTTTTCAGACTGATGCTGAAAACAAGGAGAGCACAGTCTTACGAAAGCTAAGGAGATTTAAAAAGGGAAGAAGGGTACAGACTAGACAAAACAGTGGACTCTGCCCAACTAAAGTGGGTCTTTGTGACTGAGCTATGAAATAATATATAAAAATGTAGGAAATAATATACAGTTACTAAATATTTATGGACTGACAGATGACTAGATGGATTACTCACCATCTGAAGATCATCAGTAAGTGTGATTATCTACAGTTTTTTTTTTTTTAAATAACATACTTACAGACCTGCCTAGAATTTCTAAAAAAGGACAGAAAAATTACATGCAAAATAAAAACAACAATGTTTATTTAACTTATTAAACTGTTGGGATCCAACCCAGTAATAAGTATATGTGACTTTAAAATATAATAACTATAAAATGTTATAAGGCTTGATGATGAGGAGGAGGAGTCATTTGTATTTATAGAGCATGCTTTTTGGTTTGGGAGGTTATCTGAATATCTAAATAAAGTTTATATTTCTTGCTTCTGTATTCATTTTATTCATTGATCACCTCTTGTTGAAAATGGACAAAAGTCATTACTAATATGACTTGGGTCAGTTTGTTACTTATTTTATTTATCCCCTGTACTCCCTGTTCCATGCATATTGCCATTCAAAAAAGGAAAGAACCAAGATTTCTGAGCACCAGATGGGTCTGACGCAAGGGCCCTGGACAATCCAAGCTTTGAAGAGTGGAACCATCAATATACAGAAGACAAAGAAAGAAAAAAAGGAAAAAGAAAGATGGCCAACTTTCCATTCTCCTTTATCATACCAAGAGACCACTCACATTTCTGCATGGCATTCCTGAAAATCCACTTGTGGCAAAAGGAATTTTGTGTGCTGCCCCACTTACAATATTAGCAACATTAGTAAGAAATGTAACAACTAATATTTAATGAGACCTTAGTATGCAAAATGGGAGAAGGCAATGGCAACCCACTCCAGTACTGTTGCCTGGCAAATCCCATGGATGGGGAGCCTGGTAGGCTGCAGTCCATGGGGTCGCTAGGAGTCGGACTTGACTGAGCGACTTCACTTTCACTTTTCACTTTCATGCATTGGAGAAGGAAATGGCAACCCACTCCAGTGTTCTTGCCTGGAGAATCCCAGGGACAGGAGAGCCTGGCGGGCTTCCTTCTATGGGGTCGCACAGAGTCGGACACGACTGAAGTGACTTAGCAGTAGCAGTAGTATGCAAAACACTTATCTCAATGTTCATAATAGCCATATAAGACCAAAATATTATCTCAAACTTATACATGAGGAAATTGAGGAGCAAAAGGATTAAGCAAACACTAAACATCATGCAGCTAGGAAAATGCATAATCAAAATCTGAACACAGATAATCTGATTCCACAGGCCATGCAGTCAGCTTCCATGCCATGTAGTTGCTTTTCGTGCTTAGTCACTCAGTTGTGTCCCACTCTTTGCAACCCTACGGATTGTAGCCTGTCAGGCTCCTCTGTCTATGGGATTTCACAGGCAAGAATACTGGAAAGAAAGAAAGTGAAGTCGCTCAGTCGTGTCCAATTCTTTGCAACCCCATAGACTGTAGCCTACCAGGCTCCTCCATCCATGGGATTCTCCAGGCAAGAATACTGGAGTGGGTTGCCATTTCCTTCTCTAGGGGATCTTCCCCACCCAGGGATCAAATTGGTGTTTCTGCTGTCTTCTGCATTGCAGGTCATTCTTTACCCTCTGACCTATTAGGGAAGCCCAGTTGTTTTTTACTACAAATATTTATATATTTTTCTCCTGCTGACTTTTTTTGTGTTTAGAAAAGAACCTTGGCAGTCATTCTCCCTGTTTCTTTCTTATATATCCCCTTCTTATTATATAATGAAGTTTTTATAATAATATTTAATTTCATATGAAAATATAAAATGTTTTATTTTAATGTGGTAATAAAAGAACTTACCTTTATATAGCATTTTACAAATTATTTTATAATTCAGTAATTCTTCCAGTGCTCAGAAAATTCAAATTAGTAAAGTATATATTAACACCATCATTTTCTTAATAAAAAATAGGAAACTCAAAGAAAATTTGAGTTGCCAAAGTCACACTGTTTTTATACACCCCATTCTGACTCAATCTTGGTTTTTCTTACCTTGTATATAATGTTCTTTTCAGTCTCTCTTCCTGTACTTTCTCACCTAGCTCAATACCTGTTGCAAAAAGAACCATTACAATGCTATGATAAATGAATGAGTGAACACAAGTCCTAATAAAAGATCACTCCAATACATATATTCTTGTACAGACCTGCTAGCTTTCTTATTCACAGGATAGAAATTCTGGGTGCTAAGACTGGGTTTTTCTAGGTTGTTATTTAAGGAAAAATGGTAAGTAGGAACTACAATTTCTGGTTTGTTACAATGAAGATTAAATTACATTCTCCCTCAAAGAATTTGCAATTAATTTAAAACAGATTTTTTTTTTAAGAAAATGGAATAAGCTGTATTCCTTTGATATTTAAGCATCTACCACGTCCAGGAGAATAAGAATGGCATTAAAAGAAAAAGGAAATTTTGAACATACTAAGGGGAAAGCAGAGACATTACTTTGCCAACAAAGGTCCGTCTAGTCAAGGCTATGGTTTTTCCTGTGGTCATGTATGGATGTGAGAGTTGGACTGTGAAGAAGGCTGAGCGCTGAAGAATTGATGCTTTTGAACTGTGGTGTTGGAGAAGACTCTTGAGAGTCCCTTGGACTGCAAGAAGATCCAACCAGTCCATTCTGAAGGAGATCAGCCCTGGGATTTCTTTGGAAGGAATGATGCTAAAGCTGAAACTCCAGTACTTTGGCCACCTCATGGGAAGAGTTGACTCATTGGAAAAGACCCTGATGCTGGGAGGAATTGGGGGCAGGAGGAGAAGGGGACGACAGGATGAGATGCCTGGATGGCATCACAGACTCGATGGATGTGAGTCTGACTGAACTCCGGGAGTTGGTGATGGACAGGGAGGCCTGGCGTGCTGCGATTCATGGAGTCACAAAGAGTCGAACACGACTGAGCGACTTAACTGAACTGAACTGAAGGGGAAAATCTAGACCAACATCCCTTAAGAATCATAAGAATCTCCACACAGTTAGTAATCTGGCTTTAATTAAGACAGGAAGACCTACAAGTCCTTAGTGTGGCAGGCAATTAGTGCCCTACCTCACATTAGGGATGTGTATACAGTATGCATGGGCTTGGCTAATTACTATTTTCAGAAAGACACATATAACAAAAGGAGAGACTGCTGTCTAAGGAGCTCAAATTGATGCTGCAGTTCACTCCAGGGAAATATAGTACTGCATAAACTTCCAGTTTTACATTTTAAAGATGGATTACTGTGTAGTTCATTTCATTTCATCAGCAAACTTTTTGATAAAAGTGCCTACCATTTATCAGGCACTGTTCTAGGCACTAAAGATAGTGATCAAAATAGAAAAACTAAACAAAGCAAAACTTCCTTCTCCCATGCCAGGTACAATATAATGGAAGAAAATAACTCATAATGTATATAAAAAAAAAAAAACTATAGCATGTCAGATACACGCTGTGGAGAAAAATAAGTGCAATGGAGTCGGGGCAAGGCATGCACATGATGGCCAGGGAAGGATTACTCAGGGTCCCACTGAAAAAGTGATGTTTGATCAAAGCTCTGAAGGAGGTGAGGCAGGAAGCCATACACATATTTGGAGAAATGTAGTGTTCCAGACAGAACCCACCACAAATACAACAATCCAGAGGTAAGGAGACCTACAAGGAGGCCCTGTGCTCTATGGGGTGAGAAATGGAATATTTCCTGCCATATCAGAGAACAAAGGATATCACAGTCATCACAATTGCAGCCATCAGCCAAGGGTAAGCTGGTAAGCCCTGAGAGAACTTATCTTCCCATA